>NC_045444.1:65010640-65016380 GCF_002776525.5 Piliocolobus tephrosceles | reverse complement strand
ATTTTGGCTGGGTGCAGTGGTTCACTCTAATCCCAGCACTTTGGGAAGCCAAGATGGACGGATCACCTGACGTCAGAAGTTTGAGACCAGCCTGGCCAACATGCCGAAATCCCATCTCTACTAAAAATACAAAAATTAGCCAGGCATGGTGGCACATGTTTGTAATCCCAGCTTCTCGGAAGGCTGAGGCAGAAGAATCTGGGAAGCAGAGGTTGCAGTGAGTGAAGATCGAGCCACTGCACTCCAGCCTGGGCGACAGAGTAAGACTCCATCTCAAAAAAAAAAAAAAAAAAGAGAATTTAAAAATTTCATGGAATTTATATTCCAGTTATTACCACACTCTTTGTCATATGAAAAAAGTTAAAATTTAAAACTTTTAATATAATGTTTTCATCTTATATATTCTTGAACTAACACCATTATAAGTGGAGATTGAGGCCAGGTTAACCTATTTTAATGTTAAAAGGTATAAAATGAAAAATATGCACAAAACAAAATTAACCAGCCCTTACTATGGTCTCAAACTTGTCACACAAGAATGAAATGTCCAGTTATTATGCTCTCAAATAGCTAGCTAAGAAAATATACACTTTTGGTCAAACTCTCTTGTCAATGTAGACACTCGGTTGTCTGTTTATTCTAAATAGCAAAGAAAACAGAGCTGGCACATACTCATCTATCTCTTAGTGGATATTCATTGCCATTTCTACCCAATCTGCTGGAGACCTTTTTTGAGGTAGCTGTGAAATTATCAGTCTATGATCTAGATTTTTTGTTTTGTTGCATTATAAATTTTATTTTTTTCTTTATTAAGTATAAGAGAACCTTGGTGACAAAATGTACCAGTAAAGGATTTTTACATTAATAAATGTATCTGTCAGCTTCATATGGTTTGGTTTTGTCCTCACCCAAATCTCATCTTGAATACCCGTATGTTGTGGGAGGGACCTGGTGGGAGGTAATTGAATCATGGGAGTGGTTCTTTCCTGTGCTATTCTCGTGATAGTGAATAAGTCTTATGAGATTTGATGGTTTTAAAAATTGGAGTTTCCCTACAACAAGCACTCTCTTTACCTGCTGCTATCCATGTAAGATGTGACTTGGTCCTCCTTGCCTTCTGCCTTGATTGGGAGGCTTCTCCAAACGGGTGGAACTGTGAGTTCTCCATTAAACCTCTTTTAAATTTCCCAGTCTCAGGTATGTCTTAAAAAGCAGCATGAAAATGGACTAATACAGTAAATTGGTACCAGTCGAGTGGGACGCTGCTGAAAAGATACCTGAAATGTGGAAGTGACTTTGGAACTGGGTAATAGACAGGGGTTGGAACAGTTTGGAGGGCTCAGAAGACAGGAAAATGTGGGAAAGTTTGGAACTTCCTAGAGACTAGTTGAATGGCTTTGCCCAAAATGCTGATAGCAATATGGACAATAAAGTCCAGGCTGAAGTGGTCTCAGATGGAAATGAGGAACTTGTTGGGAGCTGAAGCAAAGGTGACCCTTGTTATGTTTGAGCAAAGAAACTGGTGACATTTTGCCCCTGCCCTAGAGATTTGTGGGGCTTTGAACTTGAGAGAGATGATTTAGGACATATGGCAGAATAAATTTTTCAGCAGCAAAGCATTCAAGAGGTGACTGGGTGTTGTTAAAGGCATTCAGTTTTATAAGGGAAGCAGAGCATAAAAGTTTGGAAAATTTGCAGCCTGACAATGTGACAGAAAAGAAAATCCCATTTTCTGAGAAGAAATTCAAGTTGGCTGCAGAAATTTGCATAAGTAACAAGGAGCTAATCCCCAAGAAAATGGTGAAAATGTCTCCAGGGCATGTGAGAGGTCTTCACAGCGGCCCTTCCCATCACAGGCCAAGGCCTAAGAGGAAAAAGTGGTTTTGGGGCCAGGCCCAGGGTCCCTGTGCTGTGTGCAGTCTAGGGACTTGGTGCCCTGCCACCCAACCACTCCAGCCATGTCTGAAAGGGGCCAACACAGAGCTTGGGCTGTAGCTTCAGAAGGTGTAAACCTTAAGTTTTGGCAGCTTCCACACGGTGTCAAGCCTGTGGGTACACAGAAGTCAAAAACTGGGCTTTGGGACCCTCTGCCTAGATTTCAGCAGATGTATGGAAATGCCTGGATGCCTATGCAGAAATTTGCTGCAGGGGCAGGGCCCTTATGGAGGTCACTACTAGGGCAGTGCAGAAGGGAAATGTGGGACTGGAACCCCCAAACAGAATACCTACTGGGGCATTGCCTAGTGGAGCTGTGAGAAGAGGCCCACTGTCCTCCAGACCCCAGAATGAGAGATCCACTGACAGCTTGCAAATAGAAGCTGGAAAAGTCACAGACAACTCCAGCCAGTAAAAGCAGCCAGGAGGGAGGTTCTACCCTGTGAAGTCACAGGGGCAGATCTGCCTAAGTTCATGGGAACCCACCTCTTGCATCAGCATGACCCAGATGTGAGACATGGAGTTAAGAAAGATCATTTTGGAGCTTTAAGATTTAACCACTCTGCTAGATTTCAGACTTGAATGGGGCCTGTAGCCCCTTTGTTTTGGCCAGTTTCTCCTATTTGGAATAGCTGTATTTACCCGATGCCTGTACTCCCATTGTGTCTAGGAAGTAACTAACTTGCTTTTGATTTTACAGGCTTATAGGCATAAGGGATGAGACTTTGGACTGTGGACTTTTGAGTTAATGCTGAAATGAGTTAAGACTTTGGGGGACTGTTGGGAAGGCATGATTGGTTTTCAATATAAGGACATGCAATTTGTGAGGGGCCAGAGGTGGAATAATATGGTTTGGCTGTGTCTGCACCCAAATCTCATCTTGAATTCCCACATGCTGTGGGAGAGACCTGGTATGAGGTAATAATTGAGTAATGGGGTTAAGTCTTCACCGTGCTGTTCTCATGATGGTGAGTAAGTCTTATGAGATCTGATGGTTTTAAAAATGGGAGTTTCCCTACACAAGCCCTCTTTGCCTGGCGCCATCTACGTAAGATGTGATTTACTCCTCCATGCCTTCTGCTATGATTCTGAGGCTTCCCAGCCACATGTAACTGTGAGTTCTCCATTAAACCTCTTTCCTTTGTAAATTCCCCAGTCTCAGATACATCTTTATCAGCAATGTAAAAACGGACTAATACATAGCTTTTATTAGCTAGGGTAACAAATGACCCCAAAATAGCAGTGGCTTACAAATAACAGATTTTATCTTACCATGTTGGCTGCATGGTAAATGCAGTTCAGGTTTGTGTGTCTCCTTTATTTTAGAATCCTGGATGAAGGAGTGTATTAGTCTGTTCTCATGCTCCTAATAAACACATACCCGAAACGGGGTAATTTATAAAGGAAAGAGGTTTAATTGACTCACAGTTCACCATGGCTAGGGAGGCCTCAGGAAACTTACAATCAGAGTGGAACGGGATGCAAACACATCCTTCCTCACATGGTAGCAGCAAAGAGAAGTGCCAAGGAAAAGGGGGAAAAGCCCCTTATAAAACCACCAGGTCTTGTGAGAACTCTGTCACTATCACAGGAATAGCAGCATGGGGTAACTGCCCCCATGATTCAATCATCTCCCACCAGGTCCCTCCCATGACACGTGGGAATTATGGGAACTACAATTCAAGATGAGATTTGGGTGGGGACACAGCCAAAACATATCAAGAAGCAACCACTATTTATGGAAAGAGCAATGATAGACTCACTCCTTGGTTCTTAATACTTCTACTCAGAAATGGCACACAAAACTTCTGTTCACAGTTTGTTAGTCTAACCAAGTGCATACAAGTCTGGTTTTAGGAGGCATAGAAGTACAATCCTCTTACAGAGAGAAACAGCAAATAACTGGGAACAATAATATAATTAAAGTGTGTAATGTGTCTTAGAATATAATTTGGAAGGATAAAGAAGGAAAAGACTGTTCAAGCATAATAATTGGAGACAACTTAGGTCCATGATTCCAGTACAGCAATGGCATGTGTTGTTTTTCCTTTAAGAATAGGTCTATTTTACATAATTACAAAAATAAAAATATTTCCTCCAGTAATAAAAATAACATATTTTTATTATAAAAAATTGAAAATATACAGAAAGATATAAATAAGAAGGTAAAAGTAACTGGAAAACCCTAGGTAAATACCTAGAGAAATCAAAATATATGTCTACCCAAAAACTTGTACATAAATATTTATAGCAGGTTTATATATAGTAGTCAAAAATTGGAAACATCCAAATTTCTACAGGTCACTAAATAAACAAATTGGCATATTCATCTATTCTTTTAGGGACATACTTGAGAAATTATTCAATATTTTCCATGATGGTGGCAGTCATAATAGTGATGAGGCAGATGATGATAAGATTTCCTTGGGGCAATTTTGGTAACATTTTAAAGAAAATTTTCCATTTTATCCCCATTTTTGTTTTTATTTGTAGAAAATCCAAAACTTGCTATATGCATTTATAGCCCTCAATCTTAATATTATATAATTATGTTAAATAAAATATTTTAAATGATACATAATTGCACATATTTATGGGGTACATGTGATATTTTGGTACATTTTTACACTGCATAATGATCAAGTCAGGGTAATTGGAATATCCATCACCTCAAACAGTTATGATTTCTTTGTGTTGATGACATTATAAATCTTCACTTTTAGTATTTTGAAATATATAACAATTAGCTATAGTCACTCTACTATCAAACACTAGGGCTTATTCCTTCTATCTAACTATTTTTGTACCCATTAACCAACCTCTCTTTATCTTCTTCTTCCTTCTTACCCTCCTAGCCACTGGTAACCATCATTCTATTCTCTACCTCCATGAGATCTGCTTATGTTTTTTGTGTATCACTTTGTACCTTTTAAAATGTCCTAAGTTAAAAAAAATTTTTGAAGAGACAAAACTCATATAACATAAAATTAACCATTTTAAAGTGTAAAATTCAGTGGCATTTAGTACATTCACAGTGCTGTGTGTGAAAAGTTCAATGTAGAAATGAACTTCTGAAATTAAAATGTTTTATTTGGGAGAAAAGTACTGCAATTCAGGGCACAAATGCAGACTGTCTGGTCTTCAGTATGTCTGAAAAACAAAGAGAAAGGTAGAGGTTTTATAAAAAGGAGAATATGTATTGCTCTTTGAGAAATTTCATTGCCACTAGTAAGGTTTTGAGGAGCCGGTAAGCTCTGATTGGCAAGTGACAATAGTGGGCAAAACTAGTTTCAGAGTTGCAGCAGGTTGTTTCAGTAGCTAATAGCTAAAACTGGTTTCAGGTTATAGGATGCAGTTTCAGCTTGCAGACTTGCATGGAATTACATTTTTGGGGCAATGTTTTGTGCCCTGAGTGGTTTTCTCCATGACCTCTCAACTCCATTTTTGTTGAGTATGACAAGAATGACCCAGTTCACATGATCAACTTTCACATGTGAAACCATCACCTCTATCTAGATCCAAAACCTTTCCATCAGCCCAAAAGAAAACCCTGTACCCATTATGTATTGACTCCTTATTCACCCTTCCCTCAGCTGCTGGCAAGCACCATCCTGCTCTTTATTACTAAGATTGTACCTATTCTAGATATTTCCCCTCCCCTCCCCTCCCTTCCCTTCCCTTTTCTCCTTCCTTCCTTCTTTTTTTTTCCTTTTCTTTTCCTCTCTTCTCCTCTTCCCTTTTCTTTCTTTTTTCTCTTCTCTTTCTTTCTTTCTTTCTTTCTTTCTTTCTTTCTTTCTTTCTTTCT
>NC_045444.1:64905600-65010630 GCF_002776525.5 Piliocolobus tephrosceles | reverse complement strand
TCTTTCTTTCTTTCTTTCTTTCTTTCTTTCTTTCTTTCTTTCTTTCTTTCTTTTCTTTTCTTTTCTTTTCTTTTCTTTTCTTTTTTTCATACTATGTATCAATACTCCCTCATATGGATAAAGTACGTTTTGTTCATCCATTCACCAGTAAATGTACACTTGGTTGTTTCTGCCTTCTGGCTATTGTGAATACTGCTGCTGTTAATGTGCGTGTGCATGCTTTTGTGTGGACATATGCTTTTACTTCCTGTGGATATATGCCTAGGAGCGTAATTGCTTGGTCATATGGTAATTCTATGTTTGACTTTTTGAGGAAATGCCAATATATTTTTTTAAAGCAGCTGTACCATTTTATATTATCATCAACTATGTACATGGATTCCAATTTTCTCCATGTTCTTGCCAACACTTGTTATTTTCCTTTTTTTTTTGAAATGAAGTTTCACTCTTGTTGCCCAGGCTGGAGCGCAATGGCGCAATCTCGGCTCACTGTAACCTCCGCCTCCCAGGTTCAAGTGATTCTCCTGCCTTAGACTCTCGAGTAGCTGGAACTACAGGCATGTGCTACCGTACCCGGCTAATTTTGCATTTTTAGTAGACATGGGGATTCTCCATGTTGGTCAGGCTGGTCGTGAACTCTCGATCTCAGGTGATCCACCTGCCTCAGCCTCCCAAAGTGCTGGGATTACAGGTGTGAGCCACTGTGCCCAGCCTCCTTTTTTTTTTTAAGGTTATAGCTATCCTAGTGGGTGTGAAGTGATATCTCGTCGTGCTTTTTATTTGCATTTTTCTAAGATTAATCATTTGAGCATCTTTGTGTGCACTTGTTTGCCACTTATATATCTTTGTTGGAGAAATGTCTTTTCAAGTCCTTTGCCCGTTTTATGATTGTATTGTTGTCCTTTCTATCATTTTATTTATTTATTTATTTATTTATTTATTTAATTTATTTATTTAATTTTCTGAGACAGAGTCATGCTGTCTCACCCAGGCTAGAGTGCAGTGGTGTGATCTCGGCTCACTGCAACCTCTGCTTCCTGGGCTCAAGCAATTCTCCTGCCTCAGCCTCCTGAGTAACTAGGATTACAGGTGCCCACCACCACACCTGGCTAATTTTTGTATTTTTAGTAGAGACAGAGTTTCAACATGTTGGCCAGGCTGGTCTTGAACTCCTGACCTCAAGTGACCTGCCCACCTCAGCCTCCCAAAGAGCTGGGATTACAGGCATGAGCCACTGCGCCTGCCCCTTTCTATTGTTAAGTTAAAAGAGCTCTTCATAGATTCTGGATACTAGATGCTTATCAGATACATAATTTGCAAACATTTTCTCCCATTCTAAGGATTTTCTTTTTACTTATTTGATAATGTCCTTTGTACATAAAAGTCTTAATTTTGATGAAGTCCAATTTATCTGTTTGTTGTTGCTTATGCTACTGATGTCATATCTAAAAAACTATTGCCAAATTCAAGGTGATGAAAATTTACTTATAAAATTCTTCTAAAAATTTCTTAGTTTTAGCTTTTTTTTTTTTTTTTGAGGCGGAGTCTCGCTCTGTCGCCCGGACTGGAGTGCAGTGGCCGGATCTCAGCTCACTGCAAGCTCTGCCTCCCGGGTTTATGCCATTCTCCTGCCTCAGCCTCCAGAGTAGCTGGGACTACAGGCGCCTGCCACCTCGCCCGGCTAGTTTTTGTATTTTTAGTAGAGACGGGGTTTCACCGTGTTAGCCAGGATGGTCTCGATCTCCTGACCTCGTGATCCGCCCGTCTCGGCCTCCCAAAGTGCTGGGATTACAGGCTTGAGCCACCGCGCCCGGCCTAGTTTTAGCTTTTACATTGAGATCACTGATACATTTTGAGTTAATTTTTATATGGCATGAGAGGTAAGAATTCAATTTTATTCTTTTACATGTGAATATCTAGTTGTTCTAGCTTCACTAGTTTAAGAGACTATTCTTTCCTAGTTGAATGGTCCTGGCACCATTGTTGAAAATCAATTGTCCATAGACATATAGGTATATTTCTGAACTCTCAATTCTAGGCCATTGCCCTATATGTCTATCCTTGTGTCAATACACTGTTTTTGATTATTGTTGCTTTGTAGTAAGTTTTGAAATTTAGAAGTGTGAGTCCTCCGAACTTGTTCTTTTTCAATATTGTTGTGATCGTTATGATCCCCTTACAAGTCCATATAAATATGAGGATTATCTCTTCAATTTCTGCAGAAAGCCTGTGAAATTTTTATATTGATTACATTGAATCTGTGGATTACTTTAGATAGTATTGCTTTTTAGCAACATTGTCTTCCAACTCATAAACGTGGGTTCTCTTTCCATTTATTTAGATCTTCAATTTCTTTCAGTAATGATTTTTAGTTTTCAATGTACAAGTCTTTCACCTCCTTGGTTAAACGTATTCCTAGGTATTTTATTCTTTCTGATGCTCTTGTAAATGGAATTCTTGATTTCCTTTTTAGATTGTTCATTTCTTTAGAAAGAAACACAACTGATTTTTTTGTGTGTTGATCTCATACTCTAACTTTCCTGAATTTATTAAGTAGCTTTAGCATCATTTCTTCTTTAAACATTTGGTAGAATTCACCAGTGTAGTCACCTGGGTCTAGTGCTTTCTTATTTGGAAGGTTATTAATTATTGATTTAATTTTTTAATAGATATAGACTTGTTCAGATTGCCTATTTTTTCTTGTGTGTTTTGGTAGATTGTGTCTTTCAAGGAATTTGTCCATTTCATCTCAGTTATCAAATTTGTGGGCATAGAGCCACTTATAGTATTCCTTTTTATCCTTTTAATGTCCATGGGATCAGTAGTTGTGGCCCCTCTTTCATTTCCAATATTAGTAGTTTGTTTCTTTTCTCTTTCTTTCTTGATTAGCCTGAGTAGAGATTTATCAATTTTATTGATCTTTTCCTAGAACTCGTTTTTGCTTTCATTGACTTTCTCTGTTGTTTTCATTTCATTGATTCCTCCTCTAATTGTTATTATTTTCTTCTGTTTACTTAAGATTTAATTTACTCTCTTTCTCTAGTTCCTATGGTGAAAACTCAGAATATTGATTTTAGGTCTTTTTTCATTTCATATATATGTATATATTCAATGCTATAAAATTTTCTTTAAGCACTACTATTGTGGCATCTTAAAAATTTTGATACATCGTATTTTCATTTTCTCATTTAGTTCAAAATATTTATATTTCCCTGAGACTTCTTTGACCCATGTGTTATTTAAAAGTGTGTTGTTTAATATTAAAATATTGTGGTATTTTTTGGTTATATTTCTGTTATTGACATGTAGTTTAATTCTTTTGTGGTCTGAGAGTACATTTGTATGATTTCTGTTTTTAAAAATTTGTTAAGGTATGTTTTATGGCCCAGGATATGGCCATATCCTGAATATTCCATGTAAACTTGAGAGGAAGTATGTTATGCATTGTTGGAGGAATTATTGTATAAACGGCAATTAGATCAAGTTGACTGATGGTGCTGTTCAGTTCATCTATATACTTAATAATTTTCAGCCTGCTGGATATAATGATTACTGATAGAAGGATGTTGAAGTCTCTATTTTAGTATATTTATCTATTTTTCCATGTAGTTCTAGTAATTTTTGCCTCATATATTTTCACTCTCTGTTGTTAGAGAGTGAAACATATATTTTCACTCTCTGTTGTTAGAATGTGTTAGAGTGTTCACTCATACACATTTAGAATTGTCATGCCTTCTTGTAGACTGACTCCTTTATTATCATGTAACACCCATCTTAATCTTAAATAATATTCCTTGCTCTAAAATATTATCTGTCTAGAATTAACATAGCTACTCCAGCTTTCTTTAGATTAGTGTTAGCATGGTACATCTTTCTCCATCCATTTACTTTTTTTTCCATCCAGCTTTATTGAGGTATAATTGACAACTAAAAATTGTATACACCTAAGTTATACAATATGATGTTTTCAGGTATGTATACATTGCAAAATAATTAACACATGTTATATTAATTGAGCTAATTGACATATCACCTCACATTGTTACTCCACTTCATTTACTTTTAATGCACCTCTGCCTTTATATTTGGAGTAGGTTTCTTGTAGACAATATACACTTGAGTCTTATTATTCTTACCCACTCTAATAGTCTCTGCTTAACCCAGGAGGGGTTGAGCAAGGGCATGTAAAAGTATCTCAAAGCTTTTCTACCATTTTTAAGTCACCTTTTTCTTGCTTCAGCCTTTGTTTGGTTGCTGTAAATCTTTGACTACTTTCCAGAGTTCTAACAAAAATAAGACAGTTTTTGCCTGCGTGCGTGTTTGTTTGTTTGTTTGTTTGTTTCTGAGGCAGAGGCTTGCTCTGTCACTCAGACTGGAGTGCAGTGGCACTATCTCAGCTCACTGCAAGCTCCGCCTCCCGGGTTCATGCCATTCTCCTGCCTCAGCCTCCCTAGTAGCTGGGACTACAGGTGCCCACCGCTACGCTCGGCTAATTTTTTTGTATTTTTAGTAGAGATGGGGTTTCACCATGTTAGCCAGGATGGTCTCGATCTCCCGACCTCGTGATCCGCCCACCTCGACCTCCCTGCGTTTTCTGATGTTTCTCTACAGAAATGGTCACTTGGAGCTATCTATTCTCCCATTTTTATTGACATCTGTCAGCTGTTATAATATTTCATTGGCTTTTTAATTAATCAACTTAAAAAATCAATTCTAATATTTTAATCTAAACTGCTAATTTCTGATTTTGTATTAAATCAGTTTAACCCCTTTAATTTGTTGTTTTATTTATTTTTTAAATAATTTAGACCTAGATGTTGAGATAATTTGTTTTCTTTCTTTGTTCAAGTTGTCTAATACTATGTATTTAATCTGAGCATAAGGTTAGCTGTATATTTAAAGTTTTTAAATGTAGTAGCCTTATTATTATTTTTAAAAACAGTCTATAATTGTAGTTCTTATTCTCTGTTCATTTGATGTAAGACTGCTTATATCTACTTGAAATATTTCAGTGCCACAGATACAAAGGTTCATGAGTGTCTTTACTGTTGATTGCACTATTTATCATTATAAATGCCATTTTTAAGCATCAGTGATTTTAGTTTTGATTCTAATTTGTTCAATATTATAGTCCTGCTTTCTCTTGTCTGTCTTTGCCTGATATATCTCATCTCTTTATTTTCAAAAAGTATTTCTTTTTAGGGACACTCTAGGAAACACAAATTAGTTGAATTTTGCTGCCTTTTTTTCTCACTCTGACAGTGTTTGTCTTTTTGTTTAAAAAGTTAGCTCATCCACATTTTTTGTGTTAATTGATATTTAATTATGTACCTGTCATTATGTTTGTGTGTGTGTGTGTGCGTGTGTCCTTATAAACCTGCTCTTATTTCTTTTGTTTTCTTTGTTGTATTTTTCTTTATCACATTTTTAAGTTCCTTTTTATGTTGATGTTTTAGAATTTATTCATACTATTTTAGTCTACTGTACTCTTTAAAAATTATGCCTTTGCCGGGCACGGTGGCTCAAGCCTGTAATCCCAGCACTTTGGGAGGCCGAGACGGGCGGATCACGAGGTCAGAAGATCAAGACCATCCTGGCTAACACGGTGAAACCCCGTCTCTACTAAAAAATACAAAAAACTAGCTGGGCAAGGTAGCGAGCGCCTGCAGTCCCAGCTACTCGGGAGGCTGAGGCAGGAGAATGGCCTAAACCCAGGAGACGGAGCTTGCAGTGAGCTGAGATTGTGCCACTGCACTCCAGTCTGGGCAACAGAACGAGACTCCGTCTCAAAGACCAGACTAGCTGGGACTGCAGGCGCTCGCTACCTTGCCCAACCACTTTTTTTTATTGTTAACTTCAAGAATTATATGGAACTTATTAAATCCTCCTATCTCTGAATGAGACAATTACGTAAGCACATGTTCCTTTTCATTTTTCATATTTTGTTCAAACAGTACATAATGTTGGTTATAGATATCTTAAATTTTAAATTATGACTAGTCTGGTTTAAAAATCTACTCTTAATATTTAAGCGTCACGGTCATATTAACAACTAATGACAATTATTTGCAATAAACAGTAAGCTTTACTGGGCTTGTTTCTCACAACCTTTATTCTTGATCACTCTTCTAGGTGTGTTCTTATTAAATTTTTATTTTTTTTTGGAACTGTGAGATTAACATAATATTCTATACCCCTTGGGAATGTAGACATGTGTCTTTAACAGATGTCAGCAGTGTTTGGACAATGTTTAAATGTGAATCCCTTTAGCCTGGCCATGCTCCCTGGCTCACCTCAATCCTGATCACTCCTTCCTTTCTGTTTGATATACCTTCTTGTATAACAGTTTGTGTTTATAAATTATCTTTCCTAGACCACATACAATGTCTAATATCCAAGTATTTAAAATGTGATCCTGTGTTCTTACATTGAGTTAACATCCTGCCTTATGCCTTTTTCTTTTGTACTTAGGCTTTGGAAGATCGGGTATGGGAACTCTTGCAGGAAGCAGACAAGACAGCTGAAGAGAACAAGGATCAGAGTCAGGTCTACGATGCCATGGCCGAGACTCTGGGTGAAGCATGGGCAGCCCTGGTGTCCATGCTTGAAAGAAGAATGGAGCTTCTTAGGTTGACTTCTGAATTTTTTGAAAATGCCTTAGAGGTTTGTGCTTTAAAAAACTTCTCCCTTCCCAACATTAGAACAAATGAATAGCACTCCTGAAAATGTTTGTTTTTCCACAAATAGACATTGCAAGCAGTTAAAAAAATGGCAGTATAACCAAGACATACATAGACAATATATTTAATTTTTGATTGTCAATAAATAAAATTATTACTATTTTAAGAGTAGGTCTTCAAACAAAAACAAAGTACAGTTAAGTAACTAAAATTTGGTAAAATATTAAGTAATAATGGGAATGCTCGTAAGTCATTATGATTATTTCCCTCTATAGAAGGTAGTAATACAGTTACTAAATCAAACAATTACCCTGATTGTGGGATTACTAAGAAATGCTGGTCTAGAGTATTGTTCTTGGCTAAAAGTTGGAGAATAAAATTGCATTTTGCTGCCTGTGTTTTAAAAAGATAATTATAGAATATTCCATAGGATATTTGATTCATAAATATAGCATTTTATAAGTACTTTCCTAAGGCGTATAGTTGATTTTCCATAGTTTGAACACCTTACAATACAAGAGAAGGAAAAAGTCCTTCTGGACCTAAGAAGGTTATGTCTCCATGTGAGTTTTCTCAAATTCTACAATCTTTTGAGGTTTCTAATTTCAAAATGTGAGTTTCGAAGAACATTATCAAAAGAGGTATTATATTTGGTATAAGACAGTTATTGGAAATTTCACTTTTAACTTCTCTGTCAAGTGGCAGCCCATTCATTTTGATGTGAGAGCACTGCTTCATTATGATAAAGCACTAGCTTTGAAAAATATGACATTTTTAAACTAAAAATTCAGGACTTAAATCCAAAATAATGAAGGAAAGAAGATTAGTAATAGAACCTAAAAATTGGAGTAGGCAATCTCATGTATCATGAACTTGTTTAAAAGCAAAAGGGAGGAATAAAAACCTTATTATAACTTTCAAGGCTTGTTTTTCACAATTTGAACACTGAAGTTTAACTCATTTCAGAGACCATCTTGGAAGAAGTTTCATACACAATCTTTCTTCCCTGAAAAGAAATAAAACAGCTGAAATACACCTACAGAGGCCAAATTATAGATATATCTGACTCATTCTATCTTAGTAAATAGGGTACAGGTGTCAACTGTCCTTGAAACTCAGCTGTTTTGAGTCCAGGAATTTTTCTTCTTTTTCTAGCATTAGAGCAATATTTGTTTCTCACTGTGCTTTAGTGTTAATGCTAGCTTATCTTCTCCATGATGAGTAAATTCCTTTCAGATATAACATGAAGTAAAAGGAAATAGCAGGCTAAACCATAATTCGACCCAACACTGTTATTCTTACACTTGTGTGAGCTTTTATTGCATCTAGTGAAAAGGCTAATTATTACTTGTATTATCCCATTTCCAATTTTGTGAATCACTTCATACTAAACTGAAGACAAACTGCTATATAATCCTTATGCCCCCTTTGTATGCCAAAGCCATTTTTATTAGTGATAAAAGAGAGTGGAGAAAGGAAAATACCGATAAAAGTAAACAGAACTTTAGGGAAGCTTTTTGTGAGTAAAGCATTGTTTGCTTATTGGTTTATTTTTAATTTGATAACAAACTGAAATATAAATATGAGTTAAACAGTGACCGTGGAACTTTTTGTAATGTTCTGCAGGTAACAAACAAACCACCTACTAGGAAATTTTTTTTCTTTTTGAAGATTCTCTTTAAATAATATTTTAAAAATCAGTTATTAGAAATTGAGTGAATTAGGGATGTAAATGATGTGGATATTGACTCCCTTATTGAATTATGTGCATGCAGAAATTTTTGAGAAATTAAAAATTACTAATGATTGCATGGTTGATCATTATTACAAGATTATTTCAGGCTCACTCACAGACATAATTATCAGTTGGGTTATTCTCACCTCAAACACTGTGCTATAATTTAGAAACACTGCCCCTGAGTGGAGGCAGCAGATATCCATCAGGTTGTTCTAATAGGATGACAGAGGCCTTCCTTGCACTTCCAAAACATGTCCCATGCTCTTCAGTCTCTCTCTCATCATTCTGTTTCATTTATAATTGGATTTCATATGGCTGTTGTAATAAACTACAGTCGATTGTGTTAATCAAATAGTTACATTAAAATATTAAGAATCCCCAGATTCAAAGATGATAGTTTGGAGAAGACTTGAAACAGAAGATAAGTAACGTCACAAGCTTCTGTGTCTTTTACACTGATACTTTTCCTTAATTAGTTTATTCTAAACGCAATCCAAAGGTGAATATATTAAAATGCTCATATCAATAGTGATAATTACTGTTGAATCTTAGTGCTAAAACAAGCCAGCTATTTGTCTACCACTATAGACATACTGTGACAGGATAACCAAATGTATTTTGCCATCTTCTAAAATTTGTTTCTAAGATTATTTTCCTGAGCATTTTAACATCACGTTAATTATCTCTCTCAATTTCCCACTGCCTCTATGGAGAAAAAGAAAAAGAGAGACCAGTCATATTCCTCACCATTTAGAGTGTGAAATTGCTATGCATTTTCCTTGTAAGAGAGGATGAATTTCTCACTTGTCATTCTTGCTCCATCTAATCTCATTTTATTTATAGATGTAATGCATACAAATTATTGATAAAAATGCAAACAGAATTACAAATTATAGATTCAAATATTAAAATTTTACCTCCTCTTGCTATCCTTAATTTCATTTCTTCTCATTAAGTCACCATTTGGTGTGTATTTTTTCAGACCGCTTTCTATACAAATATATATATATTTTCTTTGTATAAAATATAGGATTAGACTATGTATTATTTGGAAACTTGCATATTTCACTGCTAAGTTCAATTATAGAGGGAAAAAATAACTATACTTCAACCTTCTCTCTAAGTGAGTTCTTAAGCTACATTTACTTGTAAATGTGTAGATTACTTTTTAGTTAACCTCTTCCTGGTTTCCCTTAGCTAACTATCTGCTTATTCTTAATTAAGTGCCTTAGAGTGTTGAAAGTGACTGTATACATAGAACATTATAATTTTATAATTTTGTTTGAAATTTAATAGGCATTTGGACCGTAAACAGGTTGGTTTATTTCAGCATACAAAATTAGGTATGAAAGGAGAAGAAAGTTCTTACCAATGACACTTTGTAAATTGACCACATGCACACACACACCCTCACACAAACACCATAAGCCAACACACACTCACACAAACACATACGAACATATACCCTTGCACAAACACACATCCTCAGTTGGGCTACTAATTTATGAAAAACATCTACAGGTAACTAACAATGGCACATTAATTTTTATACAAATGTCTTTCCTCTGTATTTCTATTGTAGTTTGCTATTAAAATAGACCAAGCTGAAGATTTCCTCCAGAATACTCATGAGTTTGAGAATGCTGAGTCCTTAAAATCCCTTCTTCAGCTTCATGAACATCATACTAAAGGCAAGAAATACGTTTATTTCTCGAAGAAGTGTTTAGAGGTTTTAAAAGATGTCAATGTGAGAATGCTTATGTATGACAGTGTATTTGAAATTTATCTATTTATGTATACCTCAGCTTATTCTAAGAAAAGTTAAATAAAGCTTCATTTTTAGTCATCTTCTGAAAGAAAGAAGTAGTTGTAGATATTCTGAGAGGACGGTAGAGGACATGCCTTCAGGAGATACTGTTATTTGGTCTGCTAGAGTTTAGCTCCTGAGGAGAGAGGCCATTTCTACCTTGTTCATCCTTTTGCCCTTAGCATCTAGCAAGGTTCCTGGCCACATGGTAGATCCTCAAGAAATGTTCTTAGTTGAATAAATCATTGAATTCAGTGAATGTTCCGTCTAAGGGTCAATAAATGAAGGTCATTCTTTAAAAAGCAGGTCTGGATCAGCAAAATTCCTCTTTCACTATTGCAGTTAAAAAATGGAATAGTGAATTTTTCCAGATGCAAATCTAATAAAACACTCTACAAAAAGATTTTCAATTCCCTTTGAACAACTAGAAAGACAGTCTAGTTGTTAACCAACAATTTGTGTGCCAAGGCTTTCTACAAGAATTTGGTGTGGGCCAGGAGTGGAGTAGGGAACGCATTTGTAGAAAAGTAGTAGTTAACCTGTCATCTTTTGCTGTGGAAAGAGGTTAGATAAATAGATAGAAACAACCATTTCCTTTCTGCCTAATTCGTCTTCTAGTTTTACTGCTAAATAGAACAGGTTCTGGATGGAAAGACTTCCTGAATTCATTTGTCACAGTTCTAACTTGACTTCTAGCTCCACCAGCCTGTCATTCTGGACATTAAAAAACCAAAAGGTGTTTTAAAGTCACAAATAGATTGAGTGTTTATATTACCCTTCAAAAGACTCTAGACAATAGATCATTATGATAAATTACTTATCACAACTTTCTAAAACTCAAAGATTAATGGACTCAATTTTTCCTATGTAAGATTAAAGGATTTAATCCTTCCTATGTAAATTCTTATGAGATCCTACCAAATACATATATATAATTTCCACTGATTATTGTTCTATATAACCTATCACTAATAGGGATTATAAAAAGCATCAAAAGCTTGTGCTTTAAAGCAAGAGTTGCCCATTATTATACAGCAGTAGTAATCTAGCTAGGTCCAAAGGAAATGAGTAGAATCACATGAAATTCCTCCTAGGAGACTAGAAGGTAACAGATGGGTTCTGTGGTCTCAGTTCACTCTTCTTTCAACCAACATGATCATCACACAGCAGTTTTACCTCCAGAAACCTGACAGTGATGGATGCTGTTGTTGAAGAGTTTCAATACTGAGGCAATCAAATGAAAGCATTCTCCGAAGAGATGGGGGACTTGTAGAAGTAGGGGCTTTTCCATAAATATTTGGGAATGGAGCTGGCAGGGGAACGTAGCCTTAATGCTGTTTTGTTGTTGCTACTGCTGTTGGCTCCTTCAGAGTTCCTAGGATCTGCGGCACCGTGGGCCAGTTGACATGGGGCACGTGCTGCTTTGTTTGCACTTCTTTGGCATCCAGCTGACAGTGAAACCGATGTCTTGCTTTTCAGGGGTACAGCCTTCAAGAGTCCACTGGGTCTCCTTAGTCTGAAGAGATGGATAAAAATGCTAGTGGAAGACAGGAAACATAGTTTATTTTTGTGATGAAAAAATATTCTTCCATCTTGATGACATATTTATTGTGAGAGTTCGTGCCCTTCTGTGTGATACTTGAAGCACAGAGATGACAGAAAACTCTGGTCAGGATATTTCTTCCAAGTTCATATGCCCAGTGGTGGCTTCAAGGGCTTTTGTTTTCATAAAACAAAAAAATGAGGGTTGATGCAATTTATTAACCAACTAATTCTGTGGGATATGATTAAGATTAGCGGATTTGAAATGCTTATTAAAGGGTGAAATTCTGATTTTTTAGTTAA
The DNA here is from genome assembly GCF_002776525.5 of Piliocolobus tephrosceles. Classification (NCBI taxonomy): domain Eukaryota; kingdom Metazoa; phylum Chordata; class Mammalia; order Primates; family Cercopithecidae; genus Piliocolobus; species Piliocolobus tephrosceles. The sequence goes on along the minus strand of NC_045444.1, from coordinate 64,998,560 downwards.
GGGCTTCATATCTATTATCTTTAAATTTAAGCAGTAAAATATGTCTGTAAGTGCAGCTAGCCATTCTAGTAAGTTTCTGAGATGCTGATCGGTTGAGTAGTACAAAACATGAGTGTCAGGGTGACAAAAGCTGGAAAAACTGTAATCAAACTTACCCCTAATAGTCACTTTATTTCAATTAGCTTCACTTATGCTTTCTCCTTATTCAGCAATGCTAAGGTTCTCTACTATGTAAGAAACGTATTCTTTAACACCATGGAAGTCAGAACCCGGATTAATGGGTTGAAGTTTCTGCCCCCTGGAATGTTTCAGAATAAGTTGGTTCCCTCTACTACATAAGAATCCTTGAAATAGAGGGAATAATATACCTTTTTCCGGTCTTCTCTCCTTAGGGTTAAAATTACCTAGTTAAAGTCTTCCAGCAAATATGATTTCCAGATTACTTACTGGCCTAGTTGCCCTCAATCCAAGAATACATAATTAAACACTGTTTTCTGAACCCATAACCTGGAGAGAAATCCAGGGCCACGTGTCAGGAGAGTACATGGCCCTTTTCCTCAGGAAGCCTGCAGTTTATCGGCACATGTGCATATTCCTTGGTAACTCCCTCTGTACTTCCTGTGGGTACTTCAGTACATCACCTCACACACTGTGTAGTAATGATTTATTTTCTTATTTATCTTCATCACCAGGTTGTGAGACCCTAGATCTCTGAAGCTGAGAATAGTGTGTAACCTGAAGTATATTTGTTCAGTGTTATTTGTGTATAATTCCAATGTATGACATGGCAGAATGATGCAAAAGTGAGCAACACACAAGGAGCCATAGGGACATTAAGGAGAAGAAAATTTACTGTAAGCTCCAAAGAATGACAACTGCACCCTCCAGTTTTCTAAGGGTCTTCTTAAAATGAATGTAAGAACTGAGAAGCTGCATCACAGGAAGGATCATATTACTTCTTTTTTCTTCTTGGATGTTGTATATATCTTTTTTTTAAATTTATTTTTATTTAGTTTTTTTTTTTTTTTATTATACTTTAAGTTCTGGGGTACATGTTCAGAATGTGCAGTTTTGTTACATAGGTATACACTTGCCATGGTGGTTTGCTGCACCCATCAACCCGTCACTTACATTAGGTATTTCTCCTAATGTTATCCCTCCTCTATCTCCCGCCCCCAGACAGGCCCCACTGTGTGATATTTCCCTCCCTGTGTCCATGTGTTCTCATTGTTCAACTCCCACTTATGAGTGAGAACATGTGTTGTTTGGTTTTCTGTCCTTGTGATAGTTTGCTGAGAATCATGGTTTCCAGCTTCATCCATGTCCCTGCAAAGGACATGAACTCATCCTTTTTTATGGCTGCATAGTATTCCATGGTGTAGGTATATGTGCCACATTTTCTTTATCCAGTCCATTATTGATGAACATTTGGGTTGGTTCCAAGTCTTTGCTATTGTGAATAGTACTGCAGTAAATATACATGTGCATGTGTCTTTATAGTAGAATGATTTATAATCCTTTGGGTATATACCCAGTAATGGGATTGCTGGGTCAAATGGTATTTCTAGTTCTAGATCCTTGAGGATTCACCACACTGTCATCCACAATGGTTGAACTAATTTACACTCCCACCAACAGTGTAAAAGCATTCCTATTTCTCCACATCCTCTCCAGTATCTGTTGTTTCCTAACTTTTTGATGATTGCCATTCTAACTGGCATGAGATGGTATTTCATTGTGGTTTTGATTTGCATTTCTCTAATTACAGTGATGATGAGCATTTTTTCATATGTTTGCTGGCTGCACAAATGTCTTCTTTTGAGAAGTATCTGTTCATATCCTTCGTCCACTTTTTGATAGGGTGGTTTTTTTCTTTTAAATTCGTTGTTGTTGTTTTTTGTTTGTTTGTTTTTTGTTTTTTTTTTTTTGTTAGTGGAGTCTCGCTTTGCCACTCAGGCTGGAGTGCAGTGGCACAATCTCAGCTCACTGCAACCTCCTCCTCCTTGGTTCAGGTGATTCTTCTGTCTCAGCCTCCCGAGTAGCTAGAACTTCAGGCATGTGCCACCAAGCCCAGCTAATTTTTGTATTTTTAGTAGAGACAGGGTTTCACCATATTGGCCAGGCTGGTCTCAAACTCCTGACCTCGTAATCCGCCCACCTCAGCCTCCCAAAGTGCTGGGATTAGAGGCATGAGCCACTGTGCCCATCCTTTTTCTTGTAAATTTGTTTAAATTCTCTGTAGATTCTGGATATTAGCCCTTTGTCAGATGGATAAATTGCAAACATTTTCTCCCATTCTGTAGGTTGCCTGTTCACTCTGATGATAGTTTCTTTTGCTGTGCAGAAGTTCTTTAGTTTAATTAGATCCCATTTGTGTATTTTAGTTTTTGTTGCCATTGTTTTTGGTGTTTCAGGCATGAAGTCTTTGCCCATGCCTGCCTTGAATGGTATTGCCCAGGTTTTCGTCTAGGATTTTTATGGTCCTAGATCTTATATTTAAGTCTTTGATTCATCTTGAGTTGATTTTCATATAAGGTGTAAGGAAGGGGTCCAGTTTCTGTTTTCCATATATGGCTAGCAGGTTTCCCAACACCATTTATTAAATAGGTAATATTTTCCCCATTGCTTGTTTGTGTCAAGTTTGTCAAAGATCAGTTGGTTGTAGACATGTGGTGTTATTTCTGAGGCCTCTGTCCTGTTCCATTGGTCTATATATCTGTTTTGGTGCCAGTGCCATGCTGTTTTCGTTACTGCGGCCTTTTAGTATAGTTTGAAGTCAGGTAGTAGGATGCCTCCAGCTTTGTTCTTCTTGCCCAGCATTGTCTTGGCTATGTGGGCTCTTTTTTTGTTCCATTTGAATTTTAAAGTAGTTTTTCCAATTCTGTGAAGAAAGTCAGTGGTAGCTTGATGGGGATAGCATTGAATCTATAAATTACTTTGGGCAGTATGGCCATTTTCACGATATTGATTCTTCCTATCCATGAGCATGGAATGTTTTTCCACTTGTTTGTGTCCTCTCTTATTTCCTTGAGCGGTGGTTGGTAATTTTCCCTGAAGAGGTCCTTCACATCCCTTATAAGTTGGATTCCTAGGTATTTTGTTCTCTTTGTAGCAGTTGTGAATGGGATTTCACTCGACTTGGCTCTCTGTTTGTCTGTTATTGGTGTAAAAGAATGCTCGTGATTTTTGCACATTGATTTTGTATTCTGAGACTTTGCTGAAGTTGCATATCAGCGTAAAGAGATTTTGGGCTGAGATGATGGAGTTTTCTAAATATATAATCATGTAATCTGCAAACAGGGACAGTTCAACTTCTTCTTTTCCTAACTGAATACCCTTTATTTCTTTCTCTTGCCTGACTGCCCTGGCCAGAACTTCCAATACTATGTTGAATAGGAGTGTTGAGACAGGGCATCTTTGTCTTGTGCCAGTTTTCAAAGGAAATGCTTCCAATTTTTGCCCATTCAGTTTGATATTGGCTGTGGGTTTGTCATAAGTAGCTCTTATTATTTTGAGATACATTCCATCCATACCTAGTTTATTGAGGATTTTTAGCATGAAGAGGTGTTGAATTTTGTTGAAAGCCTTTTCTGCATCTATTGAGATTATTGTGTGGTTTTTGTCATTGGTTCTGTTTATGTGATGGATTATGTTTATTGATTTGCATATGTTGAACCAGCCTTGCATCCCAGGGATGAAGCTGACTTGATCGTGGTGGATAAGTTTTTTGATGTGCTGCTGGATTAGGTTCACCAGTATTTTACTGAGGATTTTCGCATCGATGTTCATCAGGGATATTGGCCCAAAATTGTCCTTTTTTGTTGTGTCTCTGCCAGGCTTTGGTATCAGGATGATGCTGGCCTCATAAAATGAGTTGGGGAGGATTCCCCCTTTTTCTATTGTTTGGAATAGTTTCAGAAGGAATGGTACCAGCTCCTCTTTGTACCTCTGGTAGAATTCAGCTGTGAATCTGTCTGGTACTGGACTTTTTTTTTTTTTCGGTTGGTAAGCTATTAATTACGGCCTCAATTTCAAAACTTGTTATTGGTTTATTCAGGAATTCGACTTCTTCCTGGTTTAGACTTGGGAGAGTGTATGTGTCCAGGAATTTATCCAATTCTTCTAGATTTTCTAGTTTATTTGCATAGAGGTGTTTATAGTATTCTCTTTTGGTAGTTTGTATTTCTGTGGGATCGGTGGTGATATCCCCTATATCATTTTTTATTTATTGTGTCTATTTGATTCTTCTCTCTTCTTAACTAGTCTGGCTAGCAGTGTATTTTGTTGATCTTTTCAAAAAACCAGCTCCTGGATTCAGTGATTTTTTTGAAGGTTTTTTTGTGTTTCTATCTCCTTCAGTTCTGCTCTGATCTTAGTTATTTCTTGTCTTCTGCTAGATTTTGGATTTGTTTGTGGTTGCTTCTCTGGTTCTTTTAATTGTGATGTTAGGTTGTCAATTTCAGATCTTTCCTGCTTTCTTTTGTAGGCATTTAGTGCTATAAATTTCCCTCTACACACTGCTTTAAATGTGTCCCAGAGATTCTGGTACGCTGTGTTTTCATTCTCATTGGTTTCAAAGAACATCTTTATTTCTGCCGTCATTTCCTTATTTACCCAGTCATCATTCAGTAGCATGTTGTTCAGTTTCCATGGAGTTGTGCAGTTTTGAGTGAGTTTCTTAATCCTGAGCTCTAATTTGATTGCACTGTGTTCTGAGAGACTATTATGATTTCCATTCTTTTGCATTTACTGAGGAGTATTTTGCTTCCAATTATGTGGTCAATTTTAGAATAATTGTGATGAGGTGCTGAGAAAAATGTATATTCTGTTGAATTGGGGTGAGTTCTATAGGTGTCCATTAGGTCTGCTTGTTCCAGAGCTGAGTTCAAGTCCTGAGTATCATTGTTAATTTTCTGTCTCGTTGATCTGTCTAATATTGACAGTGGGGTGTTAAAGTGTCCCACTATTATTGTATGGGAATCTAAGTCTTTGTAGGTCTCCAAGAACTTGCTTTATGAATCTGGGTGCTCCTGTATTGGGTGCGTGTATATTTAGGATAGTTAGCTCTTCTTGCTGCATTGATCCCTTTCCCATTATGTAATGCCCTTCTTTGTCTCTTTTGATCTTTGTTGGTTTAAAGTCTGTTTTATGAGATTAGGATTGCAACTCCTGCTTTTTTTTACTTTCCATTTGCTTGGTAAATATTCCACCACCCTTTTATTTTGAGCCTATGTGTGTCTTTGCACGTAAGATTGGTTTCCTGAATACAGCACTCTAATGGGTCTTGACTCTATCCAATTTGCCAGTCTGTGTCTTTTAATTGGTCCAGTTAGCCCATTTACATTTAAAGTTAATATTGTTATGTGTGAATTTGATCCTGTCATTATGATGTTAGCTGGTTGTTTTGCCTGTTAGTTGATGCAGTTTCTTCATAGTGTCAATGTTCTTTACAGTTTATTATGGTTTTGCAGTGGATGGTATGAGTTGTTCCTTTCCATGTTTAGTGCTTCCTTCAGGAGCTTTTGTAAGGCAGGCCTGGTGGTGACAAAATCTCTCAGCATTTCCTTGTCTATAAAGGATTTTATTCCTCCTTCACTTAGGAAGCTTAGTGTGGCTGGATATGAAATTCTGGGCTGAAAATTTTTTTCTTTAAGAATGTTGAATATTGGCCCCTACTCTCTTCCGGCTTGCAGGGTTTCTGCCGAGAGATCCACTGTTAGTCTTTGTGTGTAACCCGACCTTTCTCTCCGGCCCCTTAACATTTTTTCCTTCATTTCAACCTTGCTGAATCTGATGATTGTGTGTCTTGGAATTGCTCTTCTCAAGGAATATCTTTGTGGTGTTCTCTGTGTTTCCTGAATTTGAATGTTGGCCTGCCTTGCTAGGTGTGAAAGTTCTCCTGGATAATATCCTGAAGAGTGTTTTCCAACTTGGTTCCATTCTCCTCATCACTTTCAGGTACACCAATTGGACATAGATTTGGTCTTTTCATGTAGTCCCATTTGTCTTCTCTCTTTATTTCATTAATTTGATCTTCAATCACTGATATCTTTTCTTCTGCTTGATTGATTCAGCTATTGAAACTGTGTATGCTTCACAAAGTTCTCGTGCTGTGTTTTTCAGCTCCATGAAGTCATTTATATTCTTCTCTGCACTGGTTATTCTAGTTAGCAATTCATCTAACCTTTTTTTCAAGCTTCTTAGCTTCCTTGCATTGGGTTAGAACATGCTTCTTTAGCTCGGAGGAGTTTGTTATTACCCACCTTCTGAAGCCTACTTCTGTCAATTCATCAAACTCATTCTCCATCCAGTTTTGTTCCCTTGCTGGTGAGGAGTTTTGATCCTTTGGAGGAGAAGAATCATTTGGGTTTTGGAATTTTCAGCCTTTTTGCACTGGTTTCTCTCCATCTTTACGAATTTATCTACCTTTTGCCTTTGATGTTGGTGACCTCGGATGAGGTCTTTGAGTGGACGTGCTGTTCCTTTCTGTTTGTTAGATTTCCTTCTGGCAGTCAGGCCCCTCTACTGCTGGTCTGTTGGAGTTTGCTGGAGGTCCACTCCTGACACTGTGTGCCTGGGTATCACCAGTGGAGGCTGCAGAACAGCAATGATAGCCACCTGATCTTTCCTCTGGAAGCTTCGTCCCAGAGTGGCAGCTGCTAGATGCCAGTCAGAGCTCTCCTGTATGAGGTGTCTGTCGGCCCCTACTGGGAGGTTTCTGCCAGTCAGGATACACAGGGGTCGGGGACCCACTTGAGGAGACAATCTGACCCTTAGCAGAGTTTGAATGCTGTGCTGGGAGGTTCACTACTCTTCAGATCTGTCAGGCGGGGATGTTCAAGTCTGCTGAAACTTCACCCATAGCTACCCCTTTCCCCAGGTGCTCTGTCCCAGGGAGATGGGAGTTTTATCTCTAAGTCCTTGACGGGGGCTGCTGCCTTTTTTTTCAGAAATGCCCTGCTCAGAGAAGAGAAATCTGGCAGTCTGGCCACAGCAGCCTTGCTGAGCTGCAGTGGGCTCCCCCCAGTTCGAAATTCCCAGTGGCTTTGTTTACACTGTGAGTGTAAAACTGCCTACTCAAGCCTCAGCAATTACGGATGCTCCTATCCCCACCAAGCTCGAATGTCCCGGGTCAATCTCGGACTGCTGCTGTGCTGACAGCGAGAATTTCAAGCCAGTGGATCTTAGTTTGTTGGGCTCTGTGGGGGTGGAACCTGCCGAGCCAGACCACTTGGCTCCTTGGCTTCAGCACCCTTTCCAGGGGAGTGAAGAGTTTTGACTCGCTGGTGTTCAAGGTGCCCTGGGGTATGGAAAAAAAGAACTCCTGTAGCTAGTTCGATGTCTGCCCAAATGGCTGCCCAGTTTTTTGCTTGAAACCCAGGGGCCTGGTGGGGTGGGCACCGGAGGGGATCTCCTGGTTTGTGGGTTGCGAAGAAAATTCCCCTACCCCTTGTGCTTCCTGGGTGAGGTGACACACCACCCTGCTTTGGCTCGCCTTCTGTGGGCTGCACCCACTGTCCAACCAGTACCAGTGAGATGAACTGGGTACCTCAGTTGGAAATGCAGAAATCACCTTCCTTCTGTGTCAATCTATCTAGGAGCTACAGACCGGAGCTGTTCCCATTCAGCCATCTTGCCAGCAATCGTGAATGTTTTTTCTATCTTAAACCTAGCTAGGGTACACATTCCTGGTGGCCCATTATACTATTATCTGTACTTTTGTCTCTATTTGAAAATACCCATTAATTATGTTCAAGAGAAACCATCCCACTGGGGAACATTTAGAATATTTTTTGAAGTATTAGGAAGAAATATCATACATTATCTCAGGACCAAGATGGTGACCTTGATGGATTTTATAAAGTACTCATTTGGAAAGTTTATTTAACAAGCTATAAACCTATCCACCTTGTGTATACCTATTATACCATCTTAAATGGGTTATTTATACTTAATAATTGTGGCAAACTATAGAGGTATAAATATAAAATATGATACATTTTGTGAACTTTAATGATCATTTTTTAGATAGATTGAAAATTAATCAAAACAATTACTGAAAATTTATCGACTATTTTCTAAGTTCACATCACAAGGTATTGTGTCAGTAAGAAGGATTTTGTATGTGCTGATATACAATCTTTAAAATAAATTGACTGTAAAGATGTTCTTGAAGGTCGCAATATATCTAGACAGTTTACCCTTGGGGAAAAACACATCACTTTGTAAGATCAACTGATGGAATAAATAGCTAGGAAAATGTAAACTGTGAAGAAGCAAAATGTAAGAAACTGAAAGACTGAGGGAACTGGCAGAGGAAACTGAGGGAAGAATCTATCCACCTCAACAGCCGTCGTGGTGGCAGGTAACAGACTGATTCAGCCTGGATACATTTTACAAGTTAATACTGGCTCAGGAGGCTGTGTGCGTGGCAATATTGTGGTAGTTGTTATATTATTTTGGCAGAAGGTGAAACAGAAAACCAGGAAGAAAAAAATGTGAATTGTAATTTTGGCTAATTGTTTGTGTTCTCATGGGAACCAGAACAGGTTGACCATTAGTCTGCAGTACCTTGAGGACCTAAAGTTGTGCCTCCCTCTCTCATTTGGAAAGTCTAATGTGTAAGAATTAGTTACAGGAAGGAAGGAAACCCTGTGGAGACCCTGTTGCCTTCCCAAACTTCTCATGTGTGGTCTGTATGTGTCTGTATGTTTATGTGTGGATGTTCACAATATCATAACAAGCTCTTCAGTGCAAAGGAAAAAGACTATTTCTCTCTATATATAAAAGGAGACTCCATCATACTTCTTACTTCATTAAGGATATACAAATTAAACTATTCAGTCTGATAGGTAAGGCCTGCTATAACTCGTTTCTCCAGTTGTGTCTTGGACCTCCCCGTAAGAACTTGTTCTGAGCAGATAGATCTTTTCCTGAACCCTACCCTCAGTCCCATCTTGTTCATGTTTGCTTCCATTTCTTTTTTCCAAAGAAATTGACTTGAATTATGATGTTCTCCTTGACTTTTCTTACGCTATCTACATTCTCCCATTCTTCTGACCTGGTTGAAGTCTGGAGTTGTTTTTATATTTTGTTTCTTTGCATTGTTGACTCACAATCAAATTGCCCAGGGGACATAATCACACTGTCATTCGGAGCAGATACTACTAGCTAATATTTTACAGGACAGATCTAGGTCATGTGGAATAAACTACTTCAAATTATTTCCTTTTCATCTCAAAATGCCTTTTTACAGTATATTCACTTATCTTATTCTCTCCTCCAGCTTTCCAAAAAAAAAAAAAAGGTGTCAATTGAAAGAGAAAACTGGCCCAACTACCTCAGCCTACATCATAATAAACTACCAAAAGTGAGAATGCTGAAGTTGAGTGTGTCCCTATAGTGGAAAGAGCACTGAGTTATATTAATCACAAGTCTTGAGTTTCAGCACCGGTTCAGTCCATTTTTATTAGTGTCAGACTTGGTAAGATGCTTACTCTCCCAGTGTTCTCCACAGTTCCCCCATTCTGAAAATAAAATCCTAATAATAAAAAACAGTATATTTGACCCTGTTATTCTCTCAAGATGCTATCCTAGCGTTTTCTTTTCTCATAAAAACAAATGTCTCAAAGATGGTCCTGCTTGTTGCCTTCCCACTTCTCAGCTCACTTTCTTCTCACTTCTCATTGCCTTCTCACTCCTCACCCTGGTAACTTGGCTTCTGTTTCCATCACAAAACTCAAAGTCTTCTCAACTTCTCTTTTTTACATCTCTGGAGAACTTCTGATCTCTAACATCTGTAGCTCTCCCAATCTCCTCCCCCCACATTTCAAAATATTTGTTCTCACTCTATCATTCTACAAAAATGATAGCAAATCTCCTGTACCAGTCACCGTGCTAAGTGCTGGATGCAGTCATGGTCTCTATCCTCATGTTGCAATGGAGCCTAGTGGCAAAGACAGACATTAAGTGTGAGAGTATTTGATCCCATCTGGTTTGTCCTTTGAGGAAGTGACAGTTGACATGAAGTATGAGTACAGTAAAGGTAACGAAGGAGAGTGTTGAGGAGAATGGTGTCCCTGTGAGTGGACACAGTGAAAAGTTCAGGGTCAGGAGGGATTATAGCATGTGTGAGGAATTTAAAGAAGAATGAAAAATTGAGAAATTGAGACAATTTGAAAAGGAAGGAAGAGACTAGACCATGCCAGACATAGTAATCTACATTAAGGGGTCTGTCTTTAATTTTAAGGCAATGGGGTGCCATTGTTTAACTGTATGTGTGTGTGTGTGTGCGTGCGTGCGTGCATGCATGTGTGTGTGAGAGAGAGAGGAAAGAAAGAAAGAAAAAGAAAGAAAGAAAAGAAAAAAGAAAGAACAAAGAAAGGGAAAGAGAGGAAGAAAGGAAGAAAGAAAAAGAAAGAAAGAGAAGAAAGAAAGAAAGAAAGAAAGAAAGAAAGAAAGAAAGAAAGAAAGATGCTATGTTTAGAAAAGATCGCTGTGGCTAAAGTCTGGAGCATTGATAGATGGATTGGAGAGAGGATACAATTAAGAGAAGATTGTACATCCAGGCAACAAATGATGCTTTCCATGGTGAGGATAGAGAGAAGCAGACAGATACCAGAGATACCATGTAATATCAGCAGGTCTTGATGATGGCGGGATGAAGGAGAGGGATATCATGGACAACTCCTTCATTTCTGCCTGATGGAGAGTGGACAGTTCTCCAACTGCTCCTTCAGTTGATCCCCAAGTGTAGATGCCCCTCAATGTGCTATTCTCAACTCTTTCTTCTACACTTTCTCCCTTAGTAGTTCTTCAATTTCTGGGCTTAACATCCCAATTCTACAAGATGTTACCCAAACTTACAATGCTATTTACTCCAGAGATCACATACTGGTAGCCCATTTGGGAGATATCTATGCTTCATTATCCTGTGATTTTTTAATTAAAAAATATGAATTATGAAAGATTTAGAAGTCAGAACTTTCATATAAAATTTGCATTTGAAACTCTTTTAATAATTGGAAGCTCCATCAACACTGAACCCATATTCTTCATGTCAACAGTTTGTCAGAACTGAGTGACAGCTGACCCTTTTAGCAAGCATTTTCCATTTTGCTGTAGTCCCTGACATTTGGGCACCTGGCCACCACATTTATTGAGTTTTTGTTTGGTCATCCCAGGCACTAGCCTTTAAACCTCAGCTTTAGTCCAATCACCTTAGAATGTAGAACACTTACCCAGCATCATACCGCTGAAAACTGCAGCAATGTCAAAATCCCACGCTCATTCTACTCCCTGTCCTGAATCACACAATTGCTGAACAAAGCATCCCATCAGTTGGCAGTTAGCACTATCACAATTGCTAGGCTAAAGTGTTTGACCAGTTTTTTCTTTGAAGTACTATAGGCAGTTTCTGTCCACATATTTTAATTCCTTGCAGCACAACTTGTTTTTTATTAACACAAAAATTACATATATTTTACATTGTGCAGAGTCCAAATATTGCTGTATAAAAGCTTGCTAATATCATTATTCTTTCTTCTTTCTAATTTTCTTCTAGAACTCTTGGAACGGTCTTTAGCCCTTTTAAATAAAAGTCAACAACTCACTGACTTCATAGAAAAATTCAAGTGTGAAGGACCTAATGTGAATCCTGAGTTGATTCAGGGAGCTCATAGCAGCTGTCTGAAGATTGACAGCCTTCTTGAACTTCTACAAGACAGGAGAAGACATTTAGACAAGTACTTGAAGCAACAGTGGCAAGAATTGAGTCAGGTTCTGCAGATATGTCAGTGGGACCAACGAGAAAACCAGGTAACCCAAAGGGACATTGGATGATGTTCCAGTCTCAGCTGATTAGTTGTTATATGGATTAACCATTCCCTGGGGGCAGTTTGTCAGTCTTCATGGTCAAATCCTTTGGTCTTTTGTCCAAAAAGCTTTCATCCAAACTACCATGTTATTTTTCTCTGTAAGTAATATAAAATCAAATGTATGCATTCTTTTATTATACTGTTGATTTTATAAATGATAGAACACCTGTGGGTAGTTTTGAGAATGAATGTATTCTATTGTTGGATTCTTCCTTCCTTCCAGGTCACTACTTTTAGACATGTTTCTTTAACATTTTGAAATGTTAATTGCAATTTTCTTAAAAGTTGAAGAGACATGATGCTGCCAAATTGTGCTAGATTGCTGCTTACATCAGTAAAAAAAAGTCTGTCAGCCCCAAATAGAGAAAATGTTCTTAGAAGAGTAGTCTGATGCCAATCAAGAAATATGACCTTGGCCCATAGCTGCAGGATCTGTGGTCAGAGGGCTTTGGGGGTTGATGAGTTTGTAGGCTCATTAGAGCTCATTACCCAGGCTGCGAGCACATTTCTGATGGGTTGTCAATGTGCTTGACATGGATTTCTTCTGCTACAATTATTTGATGCGAAGAGTGGGCAGAACTCTCTTTGCAAACCCCCAAGTCAAATAAGTGAGAAGTTTATCACAACACTTCTGATTGTCTTAATTCCATGTTTAAATCTGTACAGATTAAGTGGAAGGAATTTTTAGGGAGAAATTATGTGGAGGGAGGTCTCCTGGCCTAGATACACAGGAAAGAGGTTTTTCCATATGTTTAATATTATTGCTCCATCCAAATTGAAGAGACATTCATATATTTGGAAGCACATATGAGTCCAGAAGAAACTGGTTCTTATTTCAAGCTGGAAAAATGAGAGCTTAAATGATGATCAGCCTTTCAATTAATACTTATTGAGCACCTACTATGTACCAGTTCCTATCATAAGTGCTGGGGATATACTAGACCACAAGACGGTGCCTTTTTCCTCTAGGAAATTTTCTTCTAATTCAGTATTTCTCAACCTTCACACTATTGACATTTGGTGCTAGGTAATTCCTGGTTGTGGGAGGCTGTCCTGTCCAGCACACTCTAGGATACTGAGCAGCATTGCTGGCCTCTACCAACGAGATACCAGTACAACATTCCCAGTTGTGAAAAACCAGAACTGTCTCTAGACGTTGCCAAATGTCCCCTGGGGGACAAAATTACCCCCAGTTAAGAACCATTGTTCTAATGTGATGAGGACTTATAATAAACAAATGATGAGTACAATGGTAAACCTGATGATGAAATCGAATAACGTAATGAATTTTGACATGTGTTGGTCAACTTTTCATCAAAGAAGGAATCAAAGAAGCCTCTCCGAGGAAGTGGCATAGAGCAGAGACCCAAATGCAGATGTCAGTCATGTATTCTCCTGCTTGCATTTGGTTGCCATTGCCCTCTAAGTCACCATACACTTTCTAAGCTACCTTGCTTTTATCATTTTACACTGACTGCTGCCTGCTCCTCCTGTTCTGCTTCTGCTGTGCTTGACCTGCTGACCGTGCTCTAGCCATTATACACTCTGACATGCACTTTCACATGCTCATTTCCCAAAGCATTATCGTCCAATGCAAAGGTCTTTTCCTGATGACTCTGGCATAACAAGAAGGAAATTAATCCTCAGGACAAGAAATTTAAAATTGTAAGACAACTGTTTCCAAAGTTCTTTGTCCTTCCGAGCATGAGTGGGTATATTTTAGCTCCCTTGCTCCTCTCTGTCTCTCTCTGCCCTAATCCTGACCAGCCACCGTGTTCCCAGAGCTACTATCCCCTTAAAGGAACCTTCCTTTTATCTCTTCATTCTTGTGTTTACAACCCCAAGCCCCTGCCTCTAGTGCTTCCAAGAATACATTAAAAACTCCTCTTGCTTTATCATACAGAGAAGTATTTGTATTTTAAACCTCAACATCTCTTATCTGGATTAACACAGAGACCTTCTCTCTCCAAAAAGAAAGAAAGAAAAAAAAAAAAAAAAAAAAACTTCCTCAAAGAGGCTTCCCAAACAGAACAATTTCCCAATAATGAGAAAATAGCTACAGTAATTTTATTTATTTATTTTTAAAACAGTAATTTTGCCTTTCTGCCCCATGACTATGGCAGTAATCATCCACTTGAATCCTCTGTAGTAAAAAGAAAGGAAAAAAATCACCTGAAAATTTAGAAGATTCAAAATGAACATTCTAACTCGGCCACATTCTTAAAGGAAATCTAAATCCCTTGCTAAACCTGGAAAGCAAATATCTATTTGCTAATAAGTTAAGTAAGGTATAGTAGAAGATTTCTGACTTGGTAAGTTCTCTAACTGATGGGGTCTCATTTTGTTTTAGAGGTGAATGCTTTTGGGAGGGGTGCTTTTTAAAAAGTAAAGTTTATTTTTTAGAGCTCTTTTAGGTTCACAGCAAAATTGAGAGAAAGGTACAGAGATTTCCTATATGTTCCCGGCCCCTACACGTGCAGTTTCTCTCTTTATCAGCATCTCCCCTCAGAATAGCTTGTTTACAATCAATGGGCCTACAGTGACACATCACTATCATCCAAAGTCCACAGTTTACAGGAAGGTTCACTGTTGATGATGTACATTCCAAATGTCCAATTCCACGTACATATGGGTTTGAACAAATGTGTAATGACATGCATCCACCATCATAGCATCACGGAAACCATTTCCACTGCCCTAATAATCCTCTGTGCTCTGCTTGTTCATTGCTCCCTTCCCTCTAACCTCTGGTAAACACTAATCTTTACTGTTCCCATAGTTTTGCCTTGTCCATAATGTCATATAGTTAGAATCATACAGGACTTTTCAGATTGGTGTTTTTCATTTAGTAATATGCATTCAAGTTTCCTCCATGTCCTTTCATGGCTTGATAGCTCATTTATGCTTAGTGCTAAATAATATTCTAGACAACCCTGGGCAAAGTAGGGAGATCCTGTCTCTACAAAAAATTTTTTAAAGTAGACAGGTGTGATGGTGTGTACCTGTGGTCCCAGCTACTCAGGAGGCTGAAGTCGGAGGATCCCTTGAGTCTGGTAGGTTGAGACTGCAGCGAGCCATGATTATGCCACTATACTCCAGTCCAGGTGACACAGAGCAAGACTCTGTCTCAAATAACATCAATAAATCAATAAATCAATAAATATCCCATTGTCTGCATTTACCACAGTTTGTTCATCCATTAATCTACTGGCATCTTAGTTACTTCCAAATTTTGGCAATTATGAATAAAGCTGTTGTGGCCATCCATGTGCAGCTTTTTATGTGAACATAAGTTTTCAATTTATATAGATAAATACCAAGGAACTTGATTGCTGGATCATCTGGCGAGAGTGTGTTTAGTTTTGTAAGAAACTGCTAAACTATTTTTCAAAGCGGCTGTACCATTTTGGATTCCCACCAGCAATGAATGAGCGTTCCTGTTGCTCTGCATCCTTGTCAGCATTTGGCATTGTCAGTGTTCTAGATTTTGACCACTTTAATAGCTGTGTTGTGGTATCTCATTGCTGTTTTAATGGGCCTCATCTTCAAATTGGGAATAATACTTAAATCACAGAGTTGTTATAAGGATTAAATGAAATAATGTGCAAAACATGTAGCACAATGCGTAGCATTTTAAGAGGTACTTAATAAATATTAGTTTCTTTGCCCTCCCTCTCTGTGGTTAAACCTTACAACTTATGAAAGCTTTCTCATTCAGCCCAGATTCTTTCCCCCGGATGTAGCATTACTGTTGTCATACATGTCTACGTCTCTTAATACTGTTTAGTTATTGGAGGCTATTACAAGTATAGTTAGGATTTAAGAATGCACATTCGTGGTTAAGGGAATGAGGCTCTCATTTAGACTCCATTCCTAACAGCACTTGAACAAAAATTAATTATAATAAGAATAATCAACATTATAGTAAATATAACCAGTCAATAAACAAGATAGTCATTTCCTTAAATATAAAATTTAGGCTCTTAGGCTGGGTGTGGTGGTGAATGCTTATAATACCAGCACTGTGGGAGGTGAGATTGCTTAAGCAATCTCTGTCTCAAAAAGAAAAATAATAATAATAATAATAAACAGAAGTTTAGGAAAACTGAACAACTCAGGTGAGATAATTTGTGCTTATACATACCTGGACTTTACAGTGATTCCTTTTTCATATAATTATCAACAGAGTAAGTAGGCAGATTGCTTGAGTCCGGGAGTTCGAGACCAGCCTGGGTAACATGGCAAAACCTTGTATCTACAAAACACACACATACACACAAATGAGCCAGGCATGGTGCCATGCTCCTGTAGTCCCAGATACTTGGGAAGCTGAGATGGATGGGTGGCTTGAGCCCAAGAGGCCAAAGCTGCAGTGAGCCAAGATTGCACCATTGCATTTCAGCCTGGGTGACAGTAAGACCCTCTGTCTCAAAAAATAAAATAAAAAAAAATTTGGACTCTGAATCTTAAAACACCTATGTGGCATTTTCTCTTGTTAACAGCAGTGACAGCAGTTGGAGTAGTTAGTTAATAAAGCTAAGTATTGTCTCTTTATGTTGGTAAGAGTACAGATCCTGGGGCCAGACTGTTGGCTGGGTTCAAATCCTAGCTTCACCACTTACTGGCTGAGTAACAGCAATTATTTAACTTCCCTGAGGCTCAGTTTTCTGTAAAAATATGAATAATAATACCAACTACTATCTTAGTGTTAGCAGTTGTTACCATGATGTCTGAAAAAGATGGTGAAGGCCCGACATGTTACATACTCTCCCCACTCCTCACCCCGCAATGTCATGCTCAGATGACGATTGGTCTCACATTGAAGACCAGTTTTATTATTTGAGTTCACAGGATGTGATAAAATAAAAGTCGCTTTAATAATGTTAACAGCTACCCTTGTTCAACGGGCACTGAATTGATAGTTTAAAACAAAAAGTAGTATCTTTTTTTCTGCTTGTGATTTAAAAATGCTTCTTTGTTAAAATGTAGTGATCACCCTCCATGCAGATTGCTACTAGAAATTTGGCATACTGCCACCTTCTAGACTTTTATCCGAGTGTGAGCATAGTCACAGGCACATACACATTTATTATAAAAAACTAAACAAACAAATGAAAATTAATTGAATTAGCCTATATATACTGTATTACAACCTTTTTTTTGTTAAATTGAAAAAAATCATAAACATATTCTGTGTTTAAGTAGAGCAAGTAATTTTAATAAGTGTGTAGTATTCTGCTATTTGAATATAAAACAAGTTAAACAGTATTTTATTAATAAGGAAATAGATTTGCTTTGATTTCTTAATATTGTAAACAATAATTAATGCTTACTCTGTTGATAATTATATGAACAAGGAATCACTTTAAAGTCCAGGTATGTATAAACACAAATTATCTCACCTGAGTTTTTCAGTTTTTCTGAACTTCTGTTTATTATTGTTATTATTATTATTTTTCTTTTTGAGACAGAGTCTCATTCTGTCACCCAGGCTGGAGAGCAGTGGCACAATCTCGACTCACTACAACCTCCACCTCCAGGGTTCAAGCAATTTTTGTGCCTCAGCCTCCTGAGTAACTGAGACTACAGACACCCGCCACCACGCTGGCTATATGTTTTGCATTTTAGTAGAGATGGGGTTTCACCATGTTGCCCAGGATGGTCTTGAACTCCTGGGCTCATGTGACCTGCTGGTCTTGGCTTCCCAAAGTGCTGGGATTACAGGCATGAGCCACCCTGCCCGGCCTGAATGTTCTAAAGTGTTGTTGATGGTACAATGGTGAAGAATTGCAGCAGGGACACTGAGCTGAGTGTCACTTAGTTCGCAATTTGGGTTTTATAGTTATCATGTTCTTGAATGATCTACCTGATAATTCTAGAATATATGGAACCACATTTCATTGGAGGGCAAAGGGATTTTTTTTGTTTTGGTTTGGTTTTTTTTGTCAGTTCTGTCTTATTTTAAGTGAACACAGGAGCTTTCAATCTTTACATTAATGAAATATCAACTTTGTCAATCATTTTAACCAATTAAGAAAAAGGGAAATAAGTAAAGAAATAGAACAAAGATTACTGATGAATAATAATGTGGATGTCTGAATATGTGATGTGTCTTCTCGTAAGGGCCATTTAAAAGATACATTTAGTGCTTCTCTGTTTCTGAGTGCTGTGGCCTAATGCTTTTGAACTATAATAGTTCAGCTAATTCTCCTTTGGAAAAGAAATTAAGTGACCAGCATGATGGGGACTTAGGATTCACATCAATTGCAGGAAAACAGTAAATGAAAACCACATACTTTCCTATCTTAATTGGGATGTGATTGCCTCATACAGATAATTATAGCATGTTCTTTCATCATTGTTTTTCAGATGTAAAAATGCACTCTTGTTTTACATTTAAAGATAAGCAGCTGACCTTTCTTTTCAGCTCCAGCAGCATCTTATTTTGCAGATAATCTGCCTCATTAATGAAAATCAGAAGCAGCTTGAAGTACTTCGTGCATAATTAATTATCTTGGCAAGAAGATTTATGAATGTAATTTTTCTCAATTGCTCCAATCAGGCATAAGTGAGACAAACAAATACATTAAAACTAAGCTATTCATGGTCTGTGTGTACAAGACAGTGTCAAGGACGTCTAGGAGAATTAAGACATGAGGGCAGACAATCTCTTTTTACTACCCAGATCACATATGAGTTATACATCTTTAGGGGCAGGAAGGATAATAGAATTCACATCAGAAGGTTTTGTGGTTTTATAATTTGAGTAAAATGTGTATCATAATCATGCAGTATATTCCTTGTCAATGGGCAATTTAAATGATATTAAAGATGACATATATGAGCATAGCCTCTGGGCACCAGACACAAGTTTTACATCTGTAAAACTGTGCACCCATACAGGCACATGTGAGTGTATTCTCTTGTATAGGATGCCGCCTTCTAACTAGGATTTAGAACTTGAATGATTGAACAGCTTAAATGCATAATTTTGAAAGTCCTTCTCTGGAAGTTCCTTGACTTACCTGAGCTTCTTATCTATTGCTTTGGAAATTTTGAAATGGAGATACTAAACCTATCACCAAGAGATTTTGTGAAAAATAAATGAGAAGGTGTGAGTGAAAATACTTTGAAACATTTACATCAACAAAATGTCAGTCCTGGTCCCATGATTGTGACGACGCATAATGAGCCTCTTCAGTTGCATTCTTGAGTGTATCTTTCATATTCCAAGAGGTGGTATTCCTGGATAAACAGTGTCATTCCCAAAAGTGGAAACTGGGGGTTGATAGAATGTGAACAAGTTTTAAGTCCCATGATCCATCTTGTTAAATTACCCCCACAAAAGTTGTTTAAATTTGACTCCAACTAGTTGGAGTTGAGTACTAGTTCCCACCACATTGGTCAGTCTTGAGCATTACCTTTTATTTTCATGTTTGCAAATCTGGTCTTGTTGTTTAACTCAGTATTTCCTAAATCTCTAGTGATTGCATTAAAAATACATGCATTTGCATCTCTCAATAAATGTGAGCTGCTGCCTCAAAAAAAAAAAAAAAGAAGGAAAAAAAAAGTCCTCTGAAGGCAACTTTCATACATTGACCAAAATAAGGGTTGCATTATTTTGGTGACACTGGTATCAAACTGTTGGGTCAGTAACAGGTATAAATGACTGTCCCACTGTCCACAGATGAAAATTTATCACAGAATTTCATTTTGGTATACAGTCTGTCTCTAGAATTCTCTCTAGGGCACGCCAACAGTAAATGCAAAGGATCTGATAGTATTTGTAGAAGGATCATGTAATTTTTGACAGAAAAAAAAACCTTTTCTAACTGGAATGTATGCAAATGACTATTGCTTCCAACGGCACTGCAGTTCAAAGGTTGAAACAGAGGGACTCTGGTGCAGATGGCATGGATACCAATCCTAGATTTTACATTTACTAGGTAGGTGGTTTTGGGCCAGTTACTTGGCCTCTGTGCCTTTTTCTATAAAATGGGGATAATAACAGTATCTACCTATAGATTTATTGTAAAAATAAAAAATATACATTTTAAAATGCTTTGAGCACAGCTTGGCATATTGTAGGTGCTCAATACTTTTCAAATGTTCACCATATCACTACATACTTTGGTGGTCACTTTCTGAGCTTTACTGGATAATCACTAGCCTACAAAATCAGACACACTGGCCACATCCCACACCAATTCCATAAACCACTAGATAGTCATAACTTTCTAAAATGTTCTGATATGAACAGGGCATAAATACCATTTCATGGCTTTATATCCAGTCTAGTTTATTCAAAAGGTCAGCTTTAGCTGGAAGATAGAGTTTGAAACCAATTTTCCACTTCTTAAGTTTCTCCGCCCTTTAGCTATTTCTTTAGGTCACTTATACTTATTATAGTTGATTACATTTTCATTAAATTAGTCATTCCTGTATACTGTTCAGTTGAACTGATGGCTTACCAACATTTTGGTTATTGAAGCCCCCAAGTCGGTTGGTAAGGGGGATGGGGACACACACTGTGACCACATTCACTCTCAGAAGTGATGTGTGTGTGTGCTCCCTGGGGAAGGCTCTGTGGTTGCTTCTAATCCTCATGCCCATTGTATGACAGAATTAGCTGTTGCTGCCTATCTGCTAAGCCCTGGGGCTGCCTGTGGGTCTCCTTTTACCTCTCTAAGCTCTTTTCCTTCCCTACCCCTGGTGTTTGTCCCTGGTGATCATTGGCTTCTCTTTTCTCCTGCCACCATCCCAAACTAGCCAGGGAGTAGAAATCATTTTCCCCTCTTCCCTCATTCTCATGATCCAATCCCAAAGACAACCCAAAAGGATGAATTAATTTTAATGAATATTGTAGGGAGACTCTTAAGCAAACAATAAATGGCATGCTTTAAAAAGATGAAGACATCTTTTAAAATTTACCAGTTATTTATTCTGTCTATATGACAGTTTCTGATTCATTGTTTTTCCCAACAACCAGAGGTTCAGGCCAAAACTTTGGTAGGAAATCCGTTAAGCTGCCTGACCTAGGAAATGGGAAGGTAAAATGAAAATGTCAAACTTTGGTCCCACTCCTAAGTAGCTCTGTACTGTCTGTCGGTCTGTCTCTCGCTCCCTTTATCTCACACACACAGTGAATATAATTGGCTGAAGATCACTTAGGGTGGAACTTTAAGTTATATTGGAAAAACCATGCCTTCGATATCTTTGGCAGGGATACACATTGCCAAGACACTGGATGGGGCTGTTTCCTCTCCTGAAAAACAATTTCTTTCCACTGCTGGGGAAGTTATTTTCAATGAGTCAGAGGTAATGTTAGAAATAAAATTTAAGTCCAGAGACTTCTACTGTACTGATTTTGTCCATTGGATGAAATAACTTTCCATCCATTAAGTAGTTGGAAGTAAAGAGCCTACCTAAACACAAATAATTATTGTGGGCAATGTTAAGAAGGGAAGTCCTTACTGCCTTTTTTTAAAATGAAATATAGATGTGAGAAGAGAAATTATATGCTAACACAAGTCAGAATAGTTAAATACATAAAATTATTATTCTAGACAGGAAAAAGGATTGTATGTAAAGCTGTTCATAAAGTAACAAGTTTTGCCTTAAAATAACATATTTTAGCTTTCCTACTGCCCCTCAATAGAGAATACCGGGATTTGATACTGGAATTTGTTGAGGAGATACAGATACCTTCCAGTTGATTTCAGTAATTCACAAAGGGCTCCCAAATTCTACAGAAGAAAATTGTGAGCATTGTCCTCCTGGAATCTCTAAGTCCAAATAGTAATAGGCCAATAACTAGATCAGTCCCAGAATACATCTAAAAATGGAAACCCAATCCACGTTTTTGGCAGTAATTGTTTTTTTCTGCCCTCCTCCCAAGTCTGCAGGTGCAAACATCAGCAACACAGCTTTAGCATCTCTTCTAATGTGCATTAGAATCACCTAGTGGACCAAACAGATATTTCAAATCTGGTTATTGCTAGTTAAGTCCAGAGCTCATTTGACTGTATTGTCTAATACAAAATACAACTGGTTCCCCTACTGTAAAAAAAAAAAAAAAAAAAACCCAAAGCCCTATGGAAACATGCCTTCAAAATCAAAGCAGGCATTAGAACTGTCACCTGTGACCATCAACTACAGTTGAAAGCATTTCTCTGTATGTGTGTATTTTTGGTAATTGCAAGAGAGACTGTCAAAAAGTCTTCAGTTAACGAAGATAAATAACTGATGCTTTTTTCCTTTATCAGTTTTTTTTGTCCTTAATAGAACCTGGTTATTCAGCAAGTTCTGCACGTGGAAAAGAAAATGAAAGTAACTTGATGAGATTTTCATCTCCCCTTAAGCATTTCTGTTAAGGTGGTTTGAATTGCTTATTGCTAGTTCACCTCCTCCAGCATAATAAAGATAAAAAAGATCTGATTTCAGATTGTAGAACAAATTGCAGAAAAATAAGCAGCAGTGGTTTATGACATTCTGATGCATTGCTTTGGGCTGCAGCAGAAGTTCACCTTCTTGATGCTTTCATTGTTTATCCTTGTCCATCAGAGAGCATTTTCTATTGCTTGCATGGCCCACCTTTCAGTCCTGTCTTTGGCACATGTCATTTGGGAAGTGAAATTCTCAGCCTGCTCTTGCTGTCACCACTGCCCACAGCTGGCATCTTGCTCTCAGGGACTCCTTCTGACAGGCCTGACCCACACATTCATTCTCCTCTCTAATGAACTATTTTCACTGAGCTCCTGATTGTATACAGGACCTAATTCGGTGTTAAAATTGGGTTCTATAACCATAGCTTTGCATTTTGGTTTTTATTTTAAGAATGTTCATAAATATAGCCTAATGAGATATATATAGGCCACTTCTCTTCTCCAGAATCCTTTATTTCTGCAGATGTATATAATAAGCAGGAAAAATATTGCATAGTATGAATTTTGACACTGGCATTTCTGTCCCTACCTACAAGAATTTCCTCCTATTGGTTGTTTGAAATTAGGCAAGTTATTGAGCTGTCTATTGAACTGTTACCTCATCTATTGAAAAGACAAATATCTTTATCACAGGAGGGGTGCAAAGATTAGTTGAAGTTATGTTGTAACCTACGTAAATTAGTACCTAATGCTTCTCTTGGAAGGAAGGCTGGTTCACTTCTTTTACTTTCTTCATTCTTATCTACCAGCAGGGGTCCAAAGTGGGACTTCCAACAAGACAAAAATTTAAAATATTTAAAAAACGGAGTCCTTCTTTGCTCAAGGCTAAATACCTTCAATAGGTGTTTAGCCCAAGCTTCCCTCTTTTCTAACCTTCCCACTGTTTTTGGTAGATCCCTGTATCAACTTTCCTCATGCGTCTTCAGTGATGAACAAGACAAGCAAAGAAATGCATGTCTCACCTAATCAAAGAAAAAAATGTGGGGAGGAGCCCCTTTGTTACCTCTGCTTTCCCGAAAGCTATCATCCTTTACTGAGCCAATGAATGTAGCCAATGTCTTAGTGCATTTTGCATTGCTACAAAGGAATACCTGAAACTGGGTAATTTATGAAGATGAAAGGGTTATTTGGCCCATGATTCTGCTGGCTGAAAGATTGGGCATCTGTTGAAAGTTCAGGCTGCTTCCACCCATGGCAGAGGTGAAGGGGAGTTTCCATATGCAGAGATCACATGGCAAGAGAAGAAGCAAGAGAACACGTGGAGGCACCAGGCTCTTTTTAACAACCAGGTCTGCTGGGAAGTAATAAAGGGAGAACTCTCCCACAGCCCCCACAAAGGAAGGGCATTAATCTATTCATGAGGGATCTACTTCTATGATCCAAATACCTTCCATTAGATCCCATCTCCAACACTGGGAATCAAATTTCAACATGGGGTTTAGAGGGAACAAACATCAAAACTGTAGCAGCCAACATCCACACTTAGATGTTCATAAATGCTACCAACTGATATCTCACACCGCTCTTCTCCTGACTCCACTTTTTAAATACCCCTAATTAAAGCTCAGTCTTTAAGTCTACATTTAACAAATATAGTCCAAATGCATTTTAATTGGAGAACCATCCAATAATAATAGAATGCAACCTACTGATGTGATTTTAAATTTTCTAGTAGCCACATTTTAAAAGTAAAAAGAAATTAAAAAGCAAAAACCACATAAAAAGGGTGAAAACCAATAATATTTTTAAATTAACCCAACATATACAAAATGTTATTTCAATAGGTAATCAATAGTAACATTTTTTTTTGTTGAGACAGGGTCTCACTCCTGTTGCCCAGGCTGGAGTGCAGTGACATGATCTTGGCTCACTGCAGCCTCAACTTTGCAGGTTCAGGTGATCTTCCTCCCTTAGCCTCTCTGAGTAGCTGTGACTATAGGTGTGTGCCACCACACAAAGCTAATTTTTTGTATTTTTTTAGTAGAGACTGGGTTTTGCCATGTTGCCCAGGCTGGTCTCAAACTCTTGTGCTCAAGCGATCCACCTGCCTCAGCTTCCCAAACTGCTCGGTTTACAGGCAGAACCACCATACTCATACTCATACTGATATTCTTAATGAGATATTTTCATTATACTTTATGCTAAGTCTGTGAAATCTGCTGTGTGCTTTATACTTGGAGCATGTCTCAAGTAGGACTAGTCACTTTCCAAGTACTAGATAGCTATGTTGATTAGTGGCTACTGTATTGGACAGTGCAGGTTTTCCTGCCACCCCACTTTAACTTTGAAGGAAGCTCTTTATTTTCACTGAGCATTCCTGATTGCTTCCTCTCTGCATCTTTGCTGACTTTCCTTTTTCTCCATCTCTTGTCATTCTGTGATAGATGCCACCTTATCACTACACACACACCACTACAAAGATCTGCCTCACTCCTCTGCTGAGTTCTATCTTCTCTGGGCATCAAATACCTAGAATGCCCTATCAAATTAATGGGATGACCACGAACACATTGCTCAGATGAAACTGAAAGATAGAAACTGGGAAGAAAGGAAAAATATTCTAATTTACCCCTTTAATCCATCATTGCTCAGAACCAATTTCCAGTGCATACTTTGAATACTTTTTGTTTTCCTTCCATTGCACATCTCCTCAGCTTATGGCTCATGTTTTCATAGTTTTGCAGGGACCATGTTCTACATAAATGTCCTGGTGCATCATTTACTGTACTTATCACTCAGGCTTCTGGACAGCAGCTGACATAATTTAAAACCTTATAAAAAGTGCACTTAGAATATCTATGCAGCTGTCTGAAGTAGCTACTCGCCAGGCACAATGACTGATTTACTGGGTGGCAGAATATTATGATTGACATGTTCCTGGTTACTTAGAGTGTCCTATCTTGTGATCAGAAGGACTCTGAGAGCCTGTTTTGTGTGCATCCCACAGCATACATGGTAAATCTGATCTAAGAGTCTGCTCCTGTGTGTGAATACCTCATAATGAGATGTAACACCCTCATGATGATTGACTTACTTCCGAGTGTTATGCCAACTTGTTTTTATGTTTCTTTCCAGGGTGCATCTGGTAGTAACAATTTGTAGATCTAGAGAGTCAGCATGATTTAATAGGCAGGAACGTGAATAAGACACGCTGAACATTATCGTAGTTCTTTACATTCTCTTAAAGAGAATAGTATTGTCTCACAGGAATAGTATCCTTTGGGAGTTGAAATAGTATGTGCCAAATCCAGAAGATGAGGTCAGTAGATACCGTTTAAAAATCAAAACAACTCACTCTTTCCCAGCTTTCGTCACTGCTGGCATGTGTTAGATGACAAGTCTTTGACTCACAAAGTTTAATAAGATTATCTGAGGGTTCAGGCTTCTCACCTGTTTTTAGAGATTAGAGAACACCTGTTTGTACCCATTTTTCATCTACTCTGATTCTATATTAACTGTCCCTATTAAAGCATTGTTGAGATGTCAAGTCCCTCCCACTTTAGCTAAGAATAAATAAAACTCACTTTCATTTAATAAAATAAACGATCTCTGGAAGTTAGTTATATCGTGATCCACTTTGAGGAAACCCTTAAATCATTGCTCTAGTTGTGTTTTTATAGGGGTTTACTGCATTTTTGGGAGAAAATTATTTTGTTTTACACAATAAAATAATAAATTTGATAGCTGTTGGTAAAAAATACTCTGTGTTTTCATAGGCACATTGTACATATCATCTAGCTCTAACTGGATACCAGAAAAACAGACTCTCTTCAAATACTTGTAAATACATAAGCACAATACTTGTGTATCTTGGGGACTAACTAGATAATGTGTGTATTGTGCATAGATTACCATATATTCAGAAGACAATGAGATGTATATCACATGAAAACTGCTACAAGGTCACCAGTATTCTTTTCTTTGCACTAATGATGGACTAAAATGATGGTTAACAAAGACATTTCCAATTAGCAGAAAGCTGGAGAAATGCCTCCATCCTGTATTTTAACTGCCTAGTCCATGCTGAGAAATACTAAGAGTTGGTGTAGACCTTCTTTGTCATAGTCAGCTTTGTGATATCAGCCCTATAAATGGTGTGTCCTATTCTAGGTGAGCCATTAACTCTGACGTGTGTGGGTGTGTGTATGTGTCATGTGCATTTATTGTGTGGAACTTCCAAACTAATCTAGAGTTCTCCTTGGCCACCTGTTTCATACATTTCTCCATGTTACAGGATTTCAGAGAAATCCTGAGACTGCAACAGGCAAGACAACCTAGGCTGGGGAAAGACATAGTATCAGGCTTGGGATTTATATGCCCATTGTTTTGAATGGGCTGCCAGCGTTCATTTTTCAGATTTGAAGTCGTTTCCCCTGATGGCAGGGCTATAAGATTTGAAATGACTCAAGCATGGCAGCAGGGCACAACGGAAAGAGCATGGACTTTGAAATCCTGCAGACTGGATGGAGGACAAACTCTGCTACTTACTATGTGGCTGTGGATAAGCTGCTTAACCTCTTCAAAACTCAGTTACCGCATCTCTAAAATGATGATATCATGACTGTTATAAAGTTGTTGAGAGAAATAGAGATGATGCCCAAAAAGCAACTAGCAAACTATCTAGCTGGTAGTAGTCTCTTAAGAATCAGTCATTATGATATGATCATAAGGATAATGCTATACAGGATTCAAGAGTAAAAAATCTAAGTCTCCTTTAATTGGGATAAGGAATCTGTATCCAGGGCCCCCGTGACAAGTGTTGGCATCATTTAAAAAGGTACAGATTATTTCAAGTCCTTTGCTATTTGTGGTTTCAGCACTGTATATGGCATGTATGATAAATCAAGTCAATGTAAATGTGAGTCATGCCCTTACCACTTATAATGTCAATGGATTTTAATAACCTCTCTATTTTCTGGATATAGATTTCCAGCACTTGTAGCAAACTAAATATTTCTGCATAGTCTATTTTATGGCAGAAAATATAATTCTACCTATACTGTTTAATATTTTCATATGGGTTTATATAACTATACTTAGATTCATATTCATTTCCAGGAAAGAAGATATATTTTAAACTAATTCATGATTTTTGGACTGCTTGGGAATGTATTTTGATTCTTTGTTAGGAGATTTTGATTTTATTCATGCCATATAATCTACTGAACTGATGAGTTATTTTCATACTTTTCTGGGATTTTTTTTTCTTTTATGCATGTAGAGGTTAAATGAAGAAAACATTCTAAACTTGTTCATATTATTTTAATACATGAGATAGTTTATATAAAGAGAAATTAAAGTAGCTTAAGTTTTGAAAGGTTGAGGGACTATTTCTGAATTTTTACTCACTTATTCTGATTATTTGAATTTTGATCTTTCTTTGTTGCTTTTTACCTAGGTTACTTGTTGGTTTCAGAAAACAATAAGAGATTTACAGGAACAAAGTCTAGGTTCATCACTTTCAGACAATGAGGATCTAATTCGTAAGCACGAGGAACTGATAATAAAAGCAAAGGTAAGAGATATATTAGACACTTTAAAAATAATTGAAAAATGCATTAACTTTTCTTGAATATGCTTCTGTGGCTAATTTAGAGGAGAACTGAGAAGTCTCTTTGATTAATCTACTATTCATGTAAAAAAATATCCCAATAACATTAGCAATACTACTGTGCATTGACAGGGCTTCCAGAATAATGATAGACAAATTAACAGCTTCTACAATAACTATATTGTTCTGAATAGTTACTATATGCCAGGCACTATACTATGTATATGAAATCCATTATCTAAATTATCATAAAACCCCTAAGGGGGAGGTATTATTTTCCCCATTTTATGCATCAAAACAAATAAAACACAGAGGTTTGGAAATGCAAAGTCGCTTGACCAATATAATCTTGTCAGTGGCAGATTTGAAATTCAGTTCTAGGTTTTGTCTAATACAAAGGCCCAAGCTCTTAAACATTATACTTTTTTAGCTTTCTAAAATTTTTTTCTACACTGAGATATCATTACTATGAGTCATCACTTTTATGACTTCCAGATATAATTTGATTGCTGTTCCCATTTACATATCTTTTGCTCCTTAACTTGCTTTAGATTTCTCAGTTTTGCAACAAGTAATGGTTACTAGCCCGGCAGCCACTTGTAGGTATATAGAATGCATTAAAATGCAAGCATGAAGTGCTGAAAGCAAGATGAGTAAAGCACCTGTGTTGTGGTTGACCTTCTCTCCATTGTGTCTTGTTATTTGAAAATCAATGCATTTATACATCTGGGGGTCTATAAATACTTTCCAAAATTCTTTACAGAGGCTCCATATTGATCTGCAAGAAAACAGAAGTCCATCATAGTAGATGGAATGAGAACAGTGAATAATCACTCTCAAGATTTAGAGAACTTTGCATTATTACTATTTTAGATGATTGATAGTTGTAGGTAGAGCTAAGTCATAAAGCTCTAGAAAACAATGGGTCAACACTACTAAACAATAGCTGAATACAGGCTAGACAAGTCAAATATTCACATATCTGGGAGGATAGGAGTCGGCAAGATGAGGACGGAGGTAGTAGATTGCATTTATTTAGACTTAAATCTTTTCATGGGGATCATGACACATTTGTTTCAGTTTCTTGCTTCTGTTTGAACACTCCAGTGTCTTCTAGACATTCAAAGTGTTTGGTTTGAATATTTGACTGATTGATAAAAGGTGCACTTACAGAAGACCGTTGACTAATAATGACTGATTATTTTTTAAGTTCTTAAAATTTTTCGGCATTTGGTTTATCTGTTTAGGAGGTTAATTTTTTTCATTGAATTATATGGCAATTGATTCTGTTTGTATCAAACTCAAGTTTTATCAGTGAAAATTCTATTGAAAGCCCCAAATGCTAAGCACAAGAGATCACCAGAATTACATAGGATGCTGCTTCCTTTAGTACCAAAAAAGAAAAAAAAAAGCAGTATATAGTGTACACATAATTTATACATCCCTTGGGGTTATACTCACGATAAATGTGGAGTTATGGTTCCCTCTAGCCTGAAGACAGTCTGGAGTAGAATATTTGTTAATGTTTGACCTTAGTAAGCCACAGTTTTTCTCATAGTTTATAGCTGTATTTCCACCTCTGATGTGCATAAGCAAAACATATAGATATTATTTCCATCAATATTATTAAGTTGCAGGTATAAGGGATATAAAAAATAATTTTTAAAAGGCTATTTTTAGAGCAGTTTTAAGTTCACAGCAAAATGAAGGGGAAGGTGTAGAGATTTCCCATATATACCCTGCCCCCACACATTCATAGTCTCCCCCATTGTCAACATCCTCACCAGAGTGGTGCATTTAATGGACCTACGTTGACACATCATTATTATCCAAAGTTCATAGCTTATATTAGGGTTCACTCTTGGTTTTGTACAGTCTATGGGTTTGGACAAATGTATGATGACATGTATTGAATGATTGAACATCATTGAATTATACAGATTATTCTTGCTACCCTAAAACTCCTCTGTGCTCTGCCTGTTCATTCTTTTCCACACCCCCCAACTCCTGACAACCACTGATCTTTTTACTCTCTTCATAGTTTTGCCTTTTCCAGAATGTCATGTAGTTAGAATTGTACAGTATGTAGGCTTTCAGATTGATGTTTTTCACTTAGTAATATGTATTTAAGTTTCCTTTATATCTTTTCATGACTTGATAGTTCATTCCTGTTTAGAAATAAATAATATTCTAGATAAGCCTGCATGACACAGGGAGACTCCATCTCTACAAAATATTTAGCCAGGTGTGGTGATGCATGCCTGTGGTCCCAGCTACTCAGGAGGCTGAGGTAGGGGGATTGTTTGAGCCTGGGAGGTTCCATACAAGTATATCCACTTCCTTTAGGGTCCTGAACTACTCTGCATCTTGTGCAGAAGCTGAGTACTGCCCCATGTACTCAAGTAGTTTTCAAGCCAAACTGTTTTTGAAAAGTGAGGCAGAGAAACCTATTTCTCTACAGCATTCCTGAGAGTAAATTTATTTTCCTTTTTATTTTTATTTCTTGAGATGGGGTTCTCACTCTGTCACTCAGGCTGGAGCACAGTGGTGCAATCATAGCTCGCCACAGCCTCGACATCCTAGGTTCATCCTAGATCCTCCCACCTCAGCCTCCCGAGCACCTGGGACTGCAGATGCACACCACCACACCTGGCTAATTTTGGTTTTATTTATTTATTTATTTTTTGTAGAGATGGGGTCTTGCTATGTTTCTCAGGCTGGTCATGAACTCCTGGCCTCAAGTGATCCTCCCACCTCAGCCCTCTAAAGTGCTGAGATTACAGGCATGAACCATCATACCTGGCAAATTTATTTTCTAAAAAAAAAAAAAAAAAAAAAAAAAGGATTAGTTTATTTATTGGGACTTCTTTTTTTAATTTATTTCTGTGAAGCATTCTTTCCAATGTAAGATTTTCCTTCCGAACTATGGGTTGGGCTAGAGAGCCATCAATCTTAATCCACTTTTAATTACAAATTACAAAAATGTGGATTAATTATTTAGACTGATTCATTCAAATGAAAACAAATGCTCAAATATAACTTGTAGATACAAAAATGTTCTAAAGATATTTGCCATGAATTTCAGACACTAGAGAATTCACTGGCAAGATAACTGGTTATTAAGACTTCAGGAGTCTCCGAATCATATGGGTTGAGAGAGACCACCATCAGTCTATATGCACAAGGGGGAGTGGTGCTCTCTTCTGGGGTGATCCAGGACAGCTTTCTGGAATGATGGGGCTTGAACAGATGGATAGAATATGAGTTTTTGGTTAGGAGGGGGTGGTCAAACCAGAATATGGCAGAATAAGGCAAACAGCAATCAAACCAGGCTGTCTATGATGAGAGTTAAAGTCTTTGTAATGTGTAAGCCAGAGAAGAGAGGCTAAGGGGAGTTGTCCTAGAGGCAATAGACATCCACAGCCATTCTGTAGAAAAGAAATAATAATTCATGGTCATGACAGAAAAGCAGACTTCCACAGGTTGGGAAATAGAAGAGATTCCTGAAGCAATGAGAGGTAGGCCTAGATGACCTCAAAACTTTCTTTAATTTTCAAATCCTGTAAATGAGATAGGATGTATATTTCAATATCAATTATGCTTGTTATATTGAAAGTAAGACGAGTGTAAAAAACACCTTTCCAGAGCTGGTTGAAAGGAATAAGTCTGGGTGGGGGAAGTAACAGTATCTTTTTAAAGTAGACAGTATCCTACCTTGGTATTCCCAGCACATAGGACAGTGCCTGATATGAAAAGGACATTTGATTGATGTCTGTGTAGTAAGTTTTTTATCTTGTGAAGAAGAAACATACTTTTAGTTTTTCTTTGTGATTCCCTGGTGACTTTAGATAATCACTTAGCCTTCTTTTATCTATCTATCCACCCATTATCTTTAAAATCATTTTTGTAGCCCGCAGAGTAGAGTTACACTTCCCTTTTGGTTTACCTCATTGCCTTCACCTTTATTCTCTGTCTCCCTCACATTCTCATTCTCACAGGCATCTACTCCAATGGGCTCAACTTTTGTCTTTAGACATAGTCCTATTTCTAAAATATAGAGTTACATGTTTTAATTTTCATAAATAGTATGAAGACATGGATCTCATATTGCTTTTTGCCATAACACTCTTTGCATCTAGTTTATACAGTTCTTTGTGTTCTTCAGTATGCTAATTTCTAGTTGCAATGTAAATTTGGAAAGTTGTATTACATACATGATGTTCTACTTATATCCTTCTTAACTTGTCACTGCCTCCCCCTATTTCTTTATTCCTTCCTAATCTCTGATCTTATAGTGCACTCATTCTTTCTTCTGCTGTACTCCTTCTGCCATTCAGCCCTTCTGCCAAGTTCTTCACTTCAGCTGTTATATTTTTCATGCTCAATTGCTGACATTGATTCTTCTTCACAAATGGTTTTCTGTTTTACCTATCTAATGTATTTCCTCATATCTTAAGATATACTTTTTAATATATTAAATTTTTGGTCTGTCCAGTGCATTAATTCTGCTTCTTCTGTATTTCGGTGTTGCCTGTGGTCAACAGATGTTGTTTATCCCTGTGAGTTAATGTTCCATTGGGATATCAGTAACTTTGATATGTTGGGGATATGAAAGCCAGTGCTCTAACTTACCCCTTCTGGGTGAGTTGGGGAGAGTACCCCTAAGTGCAGATGACTTCTTTTGCTACAGTTAGTATTCAGCCATTCCCATTTGTCCCCCAACACCCCTCCTCCACCACACAAACAAAAGAGTATACCCCTTGGACGACCTCCCAGTGACTGGATTCTGGACCTTGCTTTTATCCATGACCTATTTCTCTGGGTGGTATTCTACCCAGCTCACATGGTGGAGAGTTGGTATGGACACATGAAGAAACAGATCAGGTTGCCTGCCTCTCTAATATCAACTATCCCTCTAATTAGATTTCCATGGGATTCTGTTTTTTCTCTCTTACTGGTACTGGACTGAGGGTACTATTTTCTATCCAAAAAAGGTACAAAGATGAGCAATGACCAGGGAGGTAAGGAGAGAAAGCATGACACGTAAAAAGTTCTCCCCTGACATATCTCCTGTCTATGGCATCCAACCTTATTGTATGTAGACAGCCATGTGCCCTGAGACTCAACTACATTTTGTCTCCCACAGAAAAGTTCTGTGATCTACAGAACCTTGCTTTCACTTTACAGAAAGAACCAGCTACATAATTTGTGGGGCCCAGTGCAACATAAAATTATGGAAGGTTTTCTTAAAATATTATTGAGAAGTTCAGTATAGGGACAGCATGGGCCCCTTTTAAACATAAGGCTCTATATGATTGCACAGGTCAGTTGACCATGAAGTCAGTCCTATATATAGGGTTAGGATTTCTGGAAAGACCTGGCAGCCTTTGCTGGATATACATTTTCCTTAGCCACTTTATTAACCTCTTCTCACTTGAATTAGCAGGCTTCCTACAAGAAACCAAACTAAAAAGAAAAAAAAAAAACATGCAGATTAGATTAGAGAAAATGGAATTATAATGACAAAATGTTTATAGTTCTATATTCTTTGTCTTCCCTTACTCCAGAACAGAGTATGTTCTGTGAACAATGCAATATCTGGAAGTTGACTATAATGCTATACTTGGTTGCATCTACATGGAGAAAAACAGGTTTAAAACCCTGCTATGACATTCACTACATAGTGAATGACATACCTTGGGTACATTACATACCTGTGAGCCCCACTTTCCTCACCTGTAAACCTTGAAAATTCAATTAGAAAATTTTTATGACAATAATAGTGGGAGACTTCAACACTCTACTGACAGTATTAGAGAGATAATTCAAGGCAGAAAATTAACAAAGATATTCAAGACCTGAACTCAACATTGGACCAAATGGATATGTTAGACATCTATAGAACTCTTCATCCCAAAACAACAGAATATACACTATTTTTATCACCACATGGCACATACTCTAAAATTGACCACATAATTGGACATAAAACAATCCTCAGCAAATGGAAAAGAACTGAAATCATACCAAACACACTCTCAGACCACAGCACAATGAAAATAGAAGTCAAGACAAGGAGAATCACTTAAAACCATGCAATTACATGAAAATTAAACAACATGCTCCTCGGTGACTTTTGGGTAAACAATGAAATTAAGGCAAAAATCAAAAAGTTCTTTGGAACTGATGAGAACAAAGATACAACATACTAGAATCTCTGGGACACAGCTAAGGCAGTGTTAAGAGGGAAATTCATAGCACTAAATGCCCAACATTTAGTGTTCTCCCCTAAATGTCTTTCTAACATCAAAAAGTTAGAAAGATCTCAAACTAACAACCTATCATCTCAACAGAAAGAATTAGAGAAAAGAACAAATCAACCCTAAAGCTAGCAGAAGACAAGAAGTAACCCAATTCAGAGCTGAACTGAAAGAAATGAAGACATGAAAAAACATTCAAGAGATCAATGAATCCAGAAGTTGGTTTTTTGAAAAACTTAGTAAGATAGATTGGCTGCTAGCTAGAGTAATAAAGGAGAAAAGAGAGAAGATCCAAATAAACATCATTTGAAATAGTGAAGGGAATATTACCACTGACCCCACAGAAATAAAAATCACCATCAGAAGCTACAACGAACACCTTGATACAGACCTAAAAAAATTCCTAGACACATATACCTCCCAAGACTGAATCATGAAGAAATTGATTCTCAGAACAGACCAATAATGAACTCCAAAACTGAATAAATAATAAATAGCCTATCAACAAAAACAAAAGCCTAAGACCAGATAGATTCATAGCCAAATTCCACCAGAGGTTCAAAGAAGAGCTGGAACCATTCCTCCAACAACTATTCCCAAAAATTGAGGAGGAGTGACTCCTCCCCAACTCATTCTATGAGGCCCAAACCTGGCAGAGACACAACAAAAAATGAAAACCAGGTCAATATCCTTGATGAATATTGATGCAGAAATCCTCAACAAAACACTTACAAACCAGATTGAGCAGCACATCAAAAAGCTAATCCACCACAGTCAAGTAGGCTTCATCCCTGGGATGCAAGGTTGGTTCAACATATGCAAATCAATAATTGTGATTCATCACATAAACCGAACTAAATTAAGCACCGCTTCATTTTGAAAATCTTCAATAAACTGGATATTGAAGGAACATACCTCCAAATAATAAAAGCCATTTATGACAAACCCACAGCCAACATTATACTGAAAGGGCAAATGCTGGAAGCCTGGCACAAGACAAAGATGCCCTCATTCACCACTCTTAATCAACATAGTATTGGAAATCCTAGCCAGAGCAATCAGGCAAGAGAAAGAAATAAAATGCATCCAGATAGGAAGAGAGGAAGTCAAACTCTCTCTTTTTGCAGATGACATGATTCTATATCTAGAAAACCCCATAGTCTTGGTCAAAAGCTCCTTCAGCTAATAACTTCAGCAAAGTTTCAGGATACAAAATCAATGTACAGAAATAACTAGCATTCCTATACACCAACAACAGCCATGCCAAGAGCCAAATCATAAAGGCAATCCCATTCACAGTTGCTGCAAAAAAAATTAAATTCCTAGCTAACCAGGGAGGTGAAAGATCTCTACAATGAGAATTAGAAAACGCTGCCCAAAGAATTCACAGACAACACAAACAAACGGAAACACATTCCATACTCATGGATAGGAAGAAAGAATATCATTAATATGGCCATACTGCACAAAGCAGTTTACAGATTCAACCCTATTCTTATCAAAATATCAATGACATTCTTCACAGAAGTAGAAAATCCTATTTTAAAATTCATATAAGGTCAAAAAGAGCCCAAATAGCCAAGGCAATCCTAAAGAAAAAGAACAAAGCTGGAGGCATTATGTTACCAAACTTCAAACTATACTATAGGGCCACAGTAACCAAAACAGCATGGTACTAGTACAAAAACAGGTACATAGACCAAGGAAACAGAATAGGGAATCCAGAAATAAGGCCACAAACCTATGACCACCTGATCTTCAAAAAAGCTGACAAAAACAAGTGATAGGGTAAAGACTCCTTATTCAATAAATACTGGAATAATTGACTAGCCATATGCAGAAGATTAAAGGTGGACCCTTCCTTACACCATATGCAAAACTCAACTCAAGATGGGTTGATTAAGGACTTAAATGTAAAACCCAAAACTATAAAATCCCTGGAAGACAACTTAGGCAATATTATCCTAGACACAGGAATAGGAAAAGATTTCATGACAAAGACACCCAAAACTATTGCAACAAAGCAAAAATTGACAAGTGGGATCTCATTAAACTAAGGAGCTTCTGCACAGCAAAAGAAACTATCAACAGAGTAAACAGACAACCTACAGAATGGGAGAAAATATTTATAAACTATGCATCTGACAAAGGTCTAATATCCAGCATCTATAAGGAACTTAAACAAATGTACAAGAGAAAAACAAACAACTCCATTAAAAAGTGGGCAAAGGACATCAACAGACCTTCTCAAAAGAAGACATACGTGTAGCCCACAAACATGAAAAAAGTTCAATATTGCTGATTATTAGAGAAATGCAAATCAAAACCACAACGAGATACCATCTCACACCAATCTTAATGGCAAAGTCAAAAAATAACAGATGCTGGTGAAGTTGTGGAGCAAAGGGAACACTTACACACGGTTGATGGGAATGTGTAAATCACAGTATGGAGACTCCTCAAAGCTAAAAGCAGAACTACCATTCAACCCAGCAATCTCATTACTGGGCATATACCCAGATGAATAGAAATCATTCTACCATAAAGATATATGCATGTCAATGTTCATTGTATCACTATTCACAACAG
This sequence comes from Piliocolobus tephrosceles, assembly GCF_002776525.5. NCBI lineage: Eukaryota > Metazoa > Chordata > Mammalia > Primates > Cercopithecidae > Piliocolobus > Piliocolobus tephrosceles. The sequence continues at coordinate 64,961,839 of NC_045444.1, read as the reverse complement.
TGAAGACATAAAATTATCCTAAATGCCCATCAATGACAGATTGGATAAAGAAAATTTGGTACATATACACCATGGAATACTATGCAGCCATAAAAAAGAATGAGATCATGTCTTTTGCATGAACATGGATGGAGCTGGAGGCTATTATCCTTAGCAAACTAATGCAGGAACAGAAAACAAAATACTGCATGTTTTCACATATAAGTGAGAGTCAAATGGTGAGCACTTATGAATACAATGAAGAAAACAGCCGACACTGGGGTCTTCTTGAGGGTGGAGGATGGGGGAAGGAAGAGGATCAGAAAAGATAACTACTGGGGACTGGGCTTAATACCTGGGTGATGAAATAATCTGTACAACAAACCCCGTGACACGAGTTCACCTGTGTAACAAACCTTCACTGTATCCCTGAACATAAAATAAAAGTTAAAAAAAAGAAAATGTTTGTGAACACATCCACGTTTTAGTAGTGACTCCAAAAATATTGTTTGGTTTCCTTTCCCATCCATAGTGTAAACTTCCAAATAGTTTTTATCTGTGGTTTTTCAACAATCTAATTTCTTGTTCATGGAAAAGAAATTCAATTTTATATGTCCATGAGTAGTGAGCAGCGTATTACATTTTGGACTTTTGTTTGGGTGTTGATATGAGGCACAGAACAGGAAATGTTCCTTTCAAAGAAGATTTAACATAGAAATAAGGCATCAAGCTGAGGATTCATTAGTGAAGCTCCTATAAATAATCTGGTAACACAGAGAAAGCAGGTGTTCTCTGCTACCCACAGCTAAATTCAACAGCAGGAAGCTGGTGTATATGGCTTGTTAGTCTACTCAGTGAGTTCTTTCTAACTAAACTTTGAAAATGTCTCTATCATTTCTTACTGGAATACATTCAGAGCAAGAAATAGGCAACTTTCATAGCTCTTAATAAGTGTGATACTTTATTCAGAACGTATTGAAATAAATGAACTAAAGGATTTTTAAATATGACCTTTGACTGTGGGTAATTGTTTTAAATTATACTTTCTTTACCGAATATGAAAATTCTTCTTTTCTTTTACATGCGTAAGAGACAAAGAAATAGCAGACATGGATAATTATAAACCATCCTTTGGTTTAAAACCTTAAATACTCTTAAATTGTATTATAAATCAACTTGATGCCCCAAAGCTTGAATTCAACCTTTGAAACTCAGAATTTGTTGTAGGATGTATTAAAATACTATGCAAACAAATACTTGCTAATTTTTTTTTTTTTTGAGGAGGTATAATCAGTCCTTCTCTTACACATCAGAAATAATGTTCATATAATTGAACTCCCTTCATGAACCAATCTGTACTTCTATAGCTTCAACCCTTGGTTAAGTTCAGGCCCTTTCTAGTTCGTGCCATGGGGGAATGTGTGGATTAGTGCTTCTCAACTCTGGCTGCACACTAGAGTCACCTGGGGGGTGTTGAAAAAATACTGATGTCTGCATCTCATTCCCAGAGATTCTATGTAGGTTTTGGTGGGCATCTGGCTTGAAAAAAATAATGTTAATCTTAAAATGTTGGAGTTTCTGTTAAAAAAGAAATCTAGATTTCCTGTTTTTTTTTAAAAAAAACTGGAAGATCTGGCATTATCAACTCATCTTCCCACATAGACATAGTGACTCCTGGCTGGAGCCCAGTAATACCTGTTTCTTTTAGAAAAGGTATGTGCACATGAGTCTGCCACAGTCCTTAGTTTGTCACTATTCCTCATGACCTACCTCCCCTTTTAGCCTTGCTTCACTTATTCACATTATGTGCCTGGCTGCTGTAAACATTTGGATTTGAGACCAGATGGGCAATTAAATATCATCAAAGTATAGCTTAAACTGGTTTGCATTTTGGAAGATTACCTTGGAAACAATGTGAATGACAGTAATGGGAGGGAGATAGAAGACAGAAAATCACTTAAGAAACTACTGTGGTTTGAATGGGAGTGACTTTAGGAAGGGCATGATCTCTTTCGAGATGGAGGTTATTAATCTCCATCTTTAAGGCTTAAAGGAAACTTATATAACCTTGTTATTCAAGGTGTGACTCCCAGAGAGCAACAGCAGCGTCAGAGAGTTGTTAGAGATTTAGAATCTCAAATCCACCCATCACACTTACGGAATGAGACTGTGTTTTAACAAATCCCCCAAGAGGATTTGTATTCATGCTAAAATTTAAGAGGCACCAACTTAGACGTTTCACCCATGTGTTTCATGTATGTTCATGTTCCTCTTAATTTTTATAGATGACTTCTTATATTGTTGTCTTTTATTATGACATATATTGTTTATGAAGTTCTTGGTAATAATTTTTAACGTTCTGGGAGAGAAGCAAAACTGAAAATTGTGTATAGAGACATCATCTTCAATGTTTTAATATAGCAGCATTCACATATCTCAGCTTCGAGATTAAAACCATCTTCCACGATTCATCATCTAATCCGATTTTCCAAGTCATTGAAAATATTTTCTAGTCATTATTGAGTGATTTCATAAATTGGATTTGTGATCTTGGCCCCAAGTTCCTTCAAATAATATCATTTGGAGATCTTCAGAAAATATCAATGCTTAGGTGCTTAGGTCCCACAGAAACTTTAGTCAAAGGGTAGAGTTCAAAGTTAAAAAATATTTATAAATATAGGATAAGGAAGTAAAGCAGAATATCCCACAAGCTTATTTAAGTAATTTAAATGCATAATTATCATCAGTAGAGCCAATGCAAGAAAGTGACTCTTTCAAAATATGTCTATTGTTTCATTTTTCTGATTACACAGTACCTTCTCATCTTAGAAAAAATAGAAATGACATAAAACTAAACAAAAGAAAATTAAAATCACACTGTATGTGGGTGTATATGGAAATAGGAAGGAAATATAAAACATTTACATATGAGTGTTCCAAAATTGTGTATTATGTGCACATATACACTATATGTATTTATACACAAAAAATTGTATGTGTTGTTTTACAATGTGATGCTTTTTCCAATTAACATTATATCATAAACATTTCCTCATTTTAACACATATTTTAAATTTGTTTTCTAAGGATTACATGTTACCAAACCGTGTAGATATACATTATGTGAAATGGCAACATGTAGCATCTTAGACTACTTAGCAGAGAGTGAATGGGACGCTCCCAGGCAGCATATAGGATGGCAGCACTCAGGCAAGGGAACTGGAGTTAAATTTGAGCATCTCTGCTTACTTCTGATATAATCTTGGGCAAATTTTTTGTGTATTTGGGCCTAAGTTCCAGTCCCTTTTTGTGAAAGGGGGTAACAATTATACCTAATTTACAGTTTGTTGTGAAGATTAAATGTGGTCATTTATAACAGTTTTGTGTGCGTGTGTTTTTGTTTTTTTGGTTTTGTTTTGTTTTGTTTTTTTGAGACTGAGTCTCACTCTGTCGCCCAGGCTGGAGTGCAGTGGCACGATCTTGGCTTATTCAGGCTCCGCCTTCCAGGTTCAAGCAATTCTCTTGTCTCAGCCTCTTGAGTAGCTGGGATTACAGGCATGCGCAACCATGCCCCAGTTGGTTTTCTTATTTTTAGTAGAGACAGGGTTTCATCATGTTGGCCAGGCTGGTCTCGAACTCCTCACCTCAAGTGACCTACCCTCCTCAACCTCCCAAAGTGCAGGGATAACAGGCGTGAGTCACCACACCTGGCCATATGTAACAGTTCTTAGCACAATGGCTGGCACAACAGAAACACAACATAATATAGGCTTTAAGAAAACAACGGTAAAGTAAATATTACATAAAATTTATCATTAGTGACATTTAGTAAATTAGACAGTATTGTGTAACTATCATGGCTACCTAGTTCAAAATATTTTCATAACTCCAAAAAGAAACACCATAACCGTTAAGCAGTCAGTCTTCATTCCTGTTTCCCCTCAGCCCCTGACAACAACTAATCTGCTTTCTGTGTCCATGTATTTACCTATTCTGGAAATACCATTAAATAAAATAATATTTAATGGCTTTTTGTGTCTGAATTCTTTCACTTTGCATGTTTTTCAGGTCTATCCATGTTGCAGCATGTATTAACGCTTCCTTTTTATACTGAATAATATTCCATTGCATGGATATACCACCTTTCATTTATCCATACATCAGTTGATAGGCATTTGGGTTGTTTTCACCTTTTGTCTAGTGTTAATAGTGCTGCTATGAACATTCATGTATATGTATATTTTTGAATACCTCTTTTCAATTCTTTTGGGTAATACCTAGGAGTAGAATTGCTAGATCGTGTGGAGTTTCTATGCTTAACTTACGAGAAATTACTATGCTGTTTTTCCATAGCAGCTGCTCTGTTTTATATTTCTACCAGAAAGGTAGAAGATTCCAATTTCTCTAAATCCTCTCCAGCCCTTGTTTTCTTTCATTTTGTTTGATTTTTATAGTCATCTTAGTCTGCATCAAGTGCTAGTTCACTGTGATTCTTATTTGCATTTCCCTAATAACTAATGATGTTGCAGATCTTTTCATTTACTGACTGGCCATTTGTATATCTTCCTTAAAAAAAAATGTCTATTCAAGCCCTTTGACCAAAATGTTCTTTTCTAAGTAAAAGTTTTAATTTTGATAAAGTTTATCTATCTTAATTTTTCTGGTTATGTTTTTGGTGTCATATCTAAGAAACCATCACCAAATCCAAAGTTATGAAAATGTATCCCTTATGATTTCTTGTAACAATTTGATGGCTTTAGTGTATATATTTAGATCTTTGTTCCATTTTGAGTTAATTTTTTGTATGCTGTGAGGTAAGGATCTAACTTCATTAGTTTGCATGTGGATATTCAATTGTCCCTGCACTATTTGTTGGAAAAAAATATTCTTTCTCTATTGAATGACTTTGGCACACTCACTGAAAATTAATTGACCACAGATGTGTGGGTTTATTTCTGGGCTCTTCTATTCTGTAAATCTATGTGTCTATCTTCATGCCAGTTTGCCACACTGCTTTGATTACTGTAGGATTGTAGTAAGTTTTAAAATCTGAAAGTGTAAGTTCTCTAATTTTCTTCTTATTTATCAAGATTGTTTTGGCTATTTAGGATCCTTTGCAATTCCACATTAATATTAGGATCAGCATTTCCATTTCTTCAAAAAAGGCTAGTGAGATTCTGATAGGGATTGCATTGTATCCCTAGAATACTCTGGGGAGTATTGCCATCTTAACATTAAATTCTCCAATTCATGATCATGTGATACCTTGTCATTTATTTAGGTTTTTCATTTTTTAACAGTGTTTTACAATTTTCCTTGTATAAGTTTTCAATCTCCTTGATTAAATTTATTCCTAGGTATTTTACATTTTTTTGATGCTACCATGAATGAAATCATTTTCTTAATTTCCTTTTCAGTTTGTTCAATGCTATTCTATAGAAACACAAGTGATTTTTTTTGAGTGTTGGTTTTATACTCTCCAACTCTACTGATTTAATTTATTTGCTTTAATTTTTAAAAATTATCCCTTAGAGTTTTCAGCATGTAAGATCATATCATCTGCAAGTTTCCCCTTCCATATTCTTTGTTCATTTGTGTTTTGCTCATCTGTCTAGTTGTAAAAAGCTGCTATTTCAGTGTATTCTAGACCAGAGCTTCTCAAACTATAGTGTACTCATGAATTACCCATATATTTTAAAAGGCAGATTCTGATTCATCAGGTTTAGAGTGGGACCTTAGTATCTACATTACTAACAAGCTGCAGGGTAATGATGCTGCGGGTCTCAGGGCTGCCTTTTGGATAACAAAGTTTATAAGGGAAATAACTGCACAATGAAAGAGTATAAGTGATAGAGTCAGAATACTGGGTCATTGTTAAAACTCAGAAGATATAAGTCAAAATAAATCTTTGAGTTTCTTAAGGTGTGGACATGCTTGCCCAAGCTTACAACTTAATTTTTGTTGTTGTTTTTATTTAGTCCTAGATACATTACTCAGGTAATTGAAGATCAAAAGATAAGTATTTAAATGTTCTGATTGTTCATTTTCAAAAATAGGAATATTTCCTCAGAAGTAGCTCTTATATTTAGTAACAAAGGAGCTCCTTATATGTCTCATGGGTAGTTAAAGAGGTATGTAGCAAGATCCAGAGTTTGCATAATCACAGCGTCCAGGATATCCAAATATTTTCCAAGTGTATCACAGGCATTGTTGAACAATTTTCTTCTCATTGCTGCACTTATTAACCTGTATAAAGAAGCTGATTCTTCTGCTATTTGAACTTTGATTACCTTCCCAAATTCCTTCACCAAAGGTATGTGAAAAAATTGTAAAATCACTATAAAATATATTGCTTCAGTAAATCAGCTCACATATCTGATGATTACAAAGAAAATCAATACAATAAAAGACAGTCTGTTTTATCATGTTTCATTTAATTTAAAAAATAAAGTGGGATCTGAATCTGAAATGTCTCAAGGCAGAAATTAGTGAGTTCTCCAAAGAGTAAGACACCTGCATCAGAGCATTTCAATTCCTCTGTCTTCATTTTAGTGAATAATTTGTTTTACTTGTCTGATTCTTTAATGAACTTTCCAATTAAAAGCAGATGTCATTTCTCACAGAACATAAATTAGAAATCATTTTATTACTAACAGGCAAAATATGTACAAATAGTATTGAATTTGCCAGCAAGCACTGGGAATGTCCACACAATGATGGGATTTTCATATTGGTGACCCTATTCTAGCCTTAACTTGCAGCTCAATTTAAAGCTTAGTGAACCCTATGTTTTAATTTCCAAGGGAAAGTTGAATTTAGAAAGTCCCTCCGAAATATTTATGCCCATGTAAGAAAGGGCTGAGTTAAGAAAGCAAATAAAGAACATTGTGCTCTATGATCTATGATCATGAGGTTTAAAACTACCTGCTGTTATTTTGCTTACAGAATCTTTACCAGCTCATTAAGTTTAAATGCTTAGAAAATCAGTTTTAGTTTTGACTTTTACAAAAATTCCTCATACATCTTTTTTGTTTTTTTCCTGGCATTTGTCAGCCCTTAAATAAAATGTCCTGGAAAGCATGGCTTTTTACAGTTAATACTATTATATTGCATGGTATTTTGCTATCATGATAATAATAGTGAAATTGAATCTACTTTAAGTGAACACCTGAGAGGACTTCTTATACCTTAACACAGTCAATCCCTGAACCGCCTACAACCTTCCTGTGCTAATTTAACCATTTAGTGACTTATTTAATGCCCTAGCCTTCACTTTCCTTGACTTTTTTTACTCCAAAGGCCTATTTTCAGCTAGCTTCAGCTTTGCACTCCTGTGGCCACAACACTTTGTTTTATAGCATCACCCAAAACTGCTCTCATCACAACCTCCCTGCCTTCTTTCTTTTCCTGGTCTCTGTCCTTGTGCTACTCAGCATGGACCACCAGGGCTGTTGTGAGTAAACTCAATCACCCGGTTTCTCTGTTTCTTCTTAATTCTGAAACAATTAGCATAATTATTCTGATCGTAATTTATCTGTTACCAGTTAGCCTTTCAAATCCCTTTATTTATCATCTGTTAATTCCCTGCTCCATACCCCGTAACAACTAGTCCAAAACCTTCGCGCTCTTTTAAAATTCTCAACTACCATGGAGCCAGGCTTTAACTAACCTCAAAGTCACTTCGTCCCACAGAGTGGAATTGCTTGTTCTTTCCTTCTCTGCCCAAACTTTTTGTCTCTTCCTTGCTTCTCTCTTATACTTCTTTCCCCTCATTTCCAGGAGAAATGGATCCTATTCTAGATCCCACTGGTTCTATCTCCTGTTCACTTTATATCTCTTTTCATTCTTAATATCTCATTTTTCTGTCACTCTTCACTCCCCACTCCACCTCCACTCCTTTTTTTGCCTAGATAACTCCCACAGCTTGTTTGAGGTCTCAGCTCAGACATCGCTTCCTATAGGAAACTCTTATTAATTCTCTGGAAACCATTACCTCCATTTCTCTATGATCCAGAATCGTCCTCCACATTTTCTTGATAACACCGACCCCCTTGCTTCAGTGCTCTGGCTCGGGCTGTCTCTCCTGCTTGGGACATGGTGGGTCATCCTTGCCCTCTCCCAAGATCCACCTCTATGTTCACCAGGTGAAATTCCTGTGCGTGTTTAAGACCCAATAAGATGGCTTCTCAGATACCCCAAAGCAGAAACTGATTTCACTTTCTACTACACACTTGTTTTGTTTTCCATTTGAGCTTGTGTTCATAAAAGGTGCTGAATAATACTTTTTAGATGGTTCCACATTCAGTGTAGGAGAGTTATGGAGTGCCCATCCCGGTATCATTTGTGGCTGGTTCACAGATTATTGACTATGGAATGAGAGTCCTGTGCATATACTTAGTGGTGAACTGAAACCCAGAGCCTGCAAAGAGATGAGTTGAAGAAATTCTAGCTTTCAGTGGATTTTGTTAGAAGACAAGCGGCTTCTTCCACACCATTAGAGGTAAGGATTTTTTCCTATAATAGAATACATAGCTATTATAAATATAGTTACAAAAATTTTACAAGGAAGGTAAAAATAACCACATGGGCATATAGACAATTTTGGGAAAGAAAAATCTGATCATATTTTTTTACCTTTTCTTAGCTTTTTTTTCTTTAAAGTGACACATAATAATTGTACATATTTGTGGGGTACATAGTGATGTTTCAATACATATAACATATGTATGTATATCAGATTGGGCTAATTACCGAATCCATCATCTCACACATTTATCATTTCTCTGTGTTGGGAACATCCAATATCCTTTCTTCTAACTATTTGAAAATATATATTATGGTCATCCTACAGTGCTATAGAACATTAGAACTTATTCTTTATATCCAGCTGTAATTTTGGATCCTTCCCCTTTTAAATCAGTTGTGCCTTTGTTGAGACAATGATGTCAATGAAGAAAGTAGGAAGAAATGCATCAGTTTCATCTTTCTGAATTAAGACTAATGATATCCAATATTGCACAGGGCTGTTTAAACTCCTGATGGATTAGTGTAACAATCATTCAAGGAGTCTAAGGGTGAGGATTTTGTTTATTTGTCATTGTATCTTCCACAGGCTAGCTCAATACTTATTGACTGAATGAAGTAATGTGTAAAAGTAAAGTTAAATTTTAGATTTAGAAGTCATTAATACAATAATGTAATTTTCAGAGTCAAGTTAGTTGAAAGTTTTAGGTTTAAACTACTATTCTTATAGAATCTATCTTCCAATTATTGGTATAATTAGATATCAATTATTCTAAGTAAAATGTTACCTATTCATTAAATGCCTTAGAATATACTGGATCACTGGTTCCAAAATTTGTCTGATTGTATCATTTCCTTGTCCCTGACTGCAAATAAAATGCTTCAGATCTTTTTTAAAAATCCTTATTGTTTTCACCCTACCAATATAAATTATGATTCAGTGGATAGGGGGTGAGCCTGGAAATACGTGTTTTTAAAACTTTCCCAAGAGATACTAACAGCCAATCAGATTTAAGAGCCTTTTTTAAAAAGTCTATATTTGAGGTTTATTGTGGATAAAACATAAACAGACCCTCTCTTCTATTAAGTTAGCCTATTTCATTTAGGGAAATCACCACACAATCTAATAATTTCCCCTATAGCTGAATTATATGTGTTGAGATCCTGAAAATATCTCCAATGGATTGTGTAGACAATGAAAAAGTAAGTCCTCGGAGGACATTAAGATAAACTGGGACCACCTGGTCAACCCATGACACAATCTGATTGTAAGCAAATTGTGTTAGATGCAAGTATTTTGGCCAGCTAGACTTTTATTAAATTTAATTTAAAATGGAAACACCAACCAAGCTCTCTTACTTAACTAGAAGAAAATGTGATTAATAGGAACAAGAAATCTAAGAAAAAGAGGGACAAAACACTAAAGAAGAAAATGGTTCTTGGAATACACAAATCTTGGGAATATTTTCCCCAGAATTCCCTTGTAATTAAATTTTCATCTATGTTGAACCAAGGAAGAAAGAATAAATGCATTTGTGCTCCAATGACTATTTTGAAGATTTGTTTATGAGCATAGTGTGTTGTGATTTTATTTTATTTTCAAATTTTATTTTGCCACATGGTGATTTTCTTCAGTATGTATTAGCAACAAGCACCCTGCTTCATACTGCTAAAGTGCTGCTGAGTGGAATCATTCAGTGGCCAAACACTGAAGAGAACAAGGGAAACAAGAGATTTCCAAGTCATGGGCTATTTTCCTGCAACTTTAAAAATATCTGAATGAACTAAAACAAACTAACTAAATCTCTAAAATATCTAAATGAACTAAGATAAGAAAGCAGCAACTAATACTCAGAAATTAATTTGGTGATATCTGTCACTTCTATTATAGACTTGCAATTCCAGTGCTGGTAAGGTTAATTTATGGATCGAACAGCCAGTATCCCACAGTTTGGGAGGGCATGAAATCCAGGAACTCCTTCCTGTTTGCAATCTGTGCCTTTGCTGGACTACATCATAGTGAGGGCAAAGTTCAAGTGGCCTGTAGACACTGAACTCAGCAAGCATGGGAGACTGAGGCAAGACACTTCTCTCCAGAATGACCCTGACATTTGCATAGGTCAGCATAGAAATGCCCCTGAAGGGAACATGAGGAGAAGAAACTGCCACCTAGTTTATAATCCAACTTGACATAATCAGAGAGTTTCAACTTCTAAAGGGCTCAATGCCACTCTTCAAAAGCATAAACATTTCTCTTAAAAGCAAAAATCTTAAGCAGACTTTCAAATATTCTATGATTAAAATTGCCAGGTTTGTTTTACCATCTGCTAATGCAATCATGCAAAATTCTATGATTTTGTGTCAATGAGTTAATTCTAGTTGTTCCGAATGGAACTGTGGACTTGGGGGTTAAACAAAAAATAGGCTATAGTATCTAATGAGATGGTCTAGGAATCAGCCATGCTTTCAGAACTATGCATGAACTCAACACATGCTTCTGCCAGATTTGATTTTGGCCAGTAATCTCCACAGTCAATATTTTTTAGTACTTTTCAAATATATTCCCGATTGTTTTTTGGTCCACCTTTCCCCCACTTAAAACTTACATTCTGAAGTCAAGCTTATAATGAAAATTTACCACTTGATGTTGAATGGTTAAAATCCCCTCATACACAGGGAAGTTTTTGTGTGAGCGAAAGCTTACTAAACATACTGTGGTTATCATTATTTTTTCATTTCAGTTGGAGCCCCTAACATTCTTACTTTTTGGATCTGCTTGCTGGATAATTGTTATGCCAAGTCATAACTTCATTTAAAGAGCTAAGCTGGGACTAGCAGTGGGGGGAAGGAAAGAAGAAATCTTTTTTGCCTTCTTGTCTATCAGCACTAATCCTCTGAAAAGTACCCTTTCAATCAAGGGATCCAAGAGAAGCTCAATTGCCTCAGCAAATGGCATACTGAAAGGTACAGTTAAAAAGGTTCCTACTGTGAGTGAAAAATGAAAATAATGGAGTGACCTATGGAGACACTGCAAACCTGGGAACACACAGGGCCTCATGTCTGTATCAGGTCCGAGATATGCATGTGTCTCTGTCAAATTGAAAAGCCAAGGAAGTGGACGGCTTTGACTTCCTGCTGGTGGGGACAGGTACTGGAAATATTTTATTGCAAAGTGACTGAGACCCTGTTAGAAGTTTAACACTTAGCAGGCAGGCAGCAACCACTTAGAGAAAACAGAACGAGATTTTCTCCATTGGGCTCCTCCAGCCTTGACAAGGGTGACAACTATATTTTTTAAATAGTGTGATGGATTCAAATGGCTCTGGAAAGTTTTATCTTAAAAATAAAATGGTGGAACTGTCCCCTATGAAAAATGGCTGGGGAAATAAATACATTACCAGAATGGTATAGAAATGCATCAGAAACTGCCTATAGATTGCCCAAAGAAAACAGAACCAATTTTCCGAGAAGATTGAATAGAAATATTGAATGGACCCAGCTTCACTTAATACCCACAGAGTTCATGTGAAAATGTAATTAAGAAGACTGGGGATGGAGAACAAAAAAATATACGAGACACAAAATGGACCTTTACAGCTTCTTTGGAAGGTCACAGTCCACTTTTTATAGCATGATGTCAAGCACAAGGTGAAAGTGGGTTTTCAAAGACTTGGCTCTGCTCCAAAGGTCTCTCTTTAATGTTGCTTGCAAAATTTATACTGAAGGCAGATTTATGAACATTGTTGGAGAACAGGTATTTCTCTTCTTGTTCATAGAGAAGAGGTTTATTATTTTGGTCCAGTTGCTAAGCAAAACTAAGTCTGAGTTTGGGCTGTAAATTTTCAACTATATCTATATTAGCTTTATGTTTATTCTGAAATGGCGAGCCTTCTGATTTCAAATCTGAGAATGCCAGGGTCATATGAGATTTTTATCACCTCCAAGGTCTTGTCCAGGCCATATGGAAGTTTTACCTAGGCAATTCCAAAATAATATGGTTAATCGTTATTTGATGAGAAAAACAGTGCATCAAGACTGAGAAGAGTCAAACTACCTGAGTTTCAAATTTGGCTTTTTCACTTACTAATGTTGACACCTTGGGCAAGTTGGTCGTCTCCCTGAGCCCCAGATACTCCATCTGTAAAATGAAGATAATAACAGTTCCTACTTCATAGGGATATGATAAAAATTAAATGAGATAATGCATGTAAAGTGTTCAGCACACCACTAACATACAGGAAGAAAAATCAACCCTTACCATCTTGCAGACAGTTAAGACAACATCCTAGAGCTTAGTGTTGTTAGACTGAGCATGCAATGGCTGTATTTCATTTCTTCATATCCTAACTTCTGCATTTTCCTTGCCCCTGTTTTTCTAGGCCCTCCCCAGCTTCTCCATATTTGTTAAGTAGTCTCCCCCTAATCAGCACAGAAGGTTCTGATCAATGCCAAATCTTTTTGAAGAATTACCTGCTTTATTCTGCATCTTTACACATTAATATTTCTCCACCTGAGTTTGAGTATTAATGCTCCACAGATCTTAACAGACAGAAGAAGAAAGAATGGTACAAAGAGAGGAAATGAACTAACAGAGGAGCTGGAGAACAGAGACAAAGCAAAGAAAGAAACAGAAAGACTTGTGAGAGCTGGTGAACTCAGTTGGTGATTCAGCTGGTCTTAGCTACAGAACGTTTTCCCCCAGCGTTGTTCCATCTGGAGCACTGGTCCCCTGAGATGACTAGCAAACAGTTTATTAATCAAGAGAGTTTGTCCAAAATATTCCACACCACACTTTCCTCTAGGAGAGTCTCAATGCGTATTAGTACATTAAAGATACCAAGAAGTACTACAGTAAAAAAAACAAAAACAAAAACAAACAAAAACCACACACACAAAAAATCATTTTACTTTGTTTCATCTCATAAGACTGATCGATACTAAACACTAATCAATAACATTTTGGGAAACATTTCACTACCATTATTTTACAACTGGGTTGCAGGAATACCCATAAATAAAGAACAAATTTTGGAGAATTAATGAACCAAAACTGATGGCAGAAAAGTGGGACTAACATTTAGTGAGTGCCTATTATGTGTGCCAGAAATTGTACTGTTTTAAAAATATTTGCTCATTCCCAGTAGGTTAAAGTAATGGTTTTTAAGTGGTAGGGTTGATAAAAGTGCTTTATGAAAGAACATCTTGGCACATATTAGTTTTCCTTACGTGGGGACACAATAGCTCTTTAAAAATGGAAAGATCTTGAGAACTCAGGTAGCCCATATCCATGCTTAAGAGTGTTGCTTTTGCATGCACTGAGAAATTGCAGATTTTGGAGTCTATCCTTAGTTCCCTGGAAGGTAGCATGAGACAAAGACCTGTGAACTAGTCCTGGTACTGTCACTTACTGGGTATGTAACCTTGAGTAGCACACTCTTCTGAACCTATGTAAATACTAGAAAAAATAATATCTAATTTAAGGGTTTTTGAGGATTATAGTTATAAGCCACAATTTATATAACTGATACTTCAAATAATTCAAATTTCTTACTCTACGTTTTATATTCGTGTATTCATTGATCAAAATGTTTTTCTCTTGCACCTAAAACTATAACAGTTCCCATGGACACAAAATAGTGTGTACAATTTGTATCTTAACACCTGCTAATTGTTATTTAAAATACTACTCTATTGAGTGTGTGAGTGTGTGTGTGTGTGTGTGTGTGTGTGTGTCTGGAGTTCAGTGACATGATCACAGTTCACTGCAGCCTCGACTTCCTGGTCTCAAGCGATCCTCCCACCTCAGCCCCACCAAGTAGCTGAAACTACAAGCATGCGCCACTATGCCCATATGCCCACTATTTGTGTTTTTTGTAGAGACAGAATTTTGCCATGTTGCCCAGGTTGGTCTCAAATTCCTGGGCTCAAGTGATCTGCTTGCCTTGGCCTCCCAAAGTGCTGGGATTACAGGCAACCGCACAAACCATTTTATTCTTTCTTTATATTCCCCAAGGCATCTGTCTTCGCATAGTGTTGAATGAATGGAAAAATTAATGGCAAATTGCACTAAAATTGTACTTATTTTACACAGTGTAATATAACAAATGTAAATTAATAATAGGATACTTTGTACTGGTAGAACAAGGCAGGATGGAGTCAGACTGAGACTTCTGAAATCTTGTGCTAAATTTTCCACGCTTAACAAGTAGCCTATGCCTATCACTCAACCTCAGCTTATGTGTATACCAGAAGATTCGCTAACAAGACAGCCATGTTAGAGATAATCATTCTTTTATGACAGTGGGTCTGACTTCAGGACTTTTGCAAGAAACTTGAATTTCCCTTCAAATACATTGAATGTAAATATGCTTGGTTTACTCCAACTCATTTTAATTCTGTTTAATGTTTTTCCATCCTCATGCAACAAAAAGTAAAAAGCTACCTCTTCATTTTCTGAAAGGTCTATATACCATTAAGAGTGAAGCCTTGAGAGGTGAAACTGATATCACGAAGGAGGAAATACAGAACAATAACAGCTATTCATTTTATGAAAAGTAGCAGAACTTCATTTTATTAGGTTGGTGCAAAGGTAATAACTTTTAGTGGCAAAAACTGCAATTACCTTTGTACCAACCTAATAGCTCTACGTGTAGGCAGACACAAAAACAACAGCCATAAGACATGTGATTTCTCTTCATTTCTTGTACACATTTACCCACATTGACAGTGAGACTGAATTGTGGGAAAGATATGTTTTTATACTTAAATGAATAAACATTGGACAAAACGAGTTCAAGATTTAAAACTGTTGTTCATTGTATAGGGGGTATATTTTTAGGTGCAGTTCATAGAAATGGAAATGACCTGTATTCAAGTCAGCTGGGAGCTCTGCCAGTCACTCATCCCAACTTCCTGCCTCTTTCTATTCTCCCTTTTTAGCCTCTTTCTGTGTCTTTTCCCACTACATCTACATGACACTCAAACCTGTAGTGAAGCATTTACCACTACAGTATTTACTACACGTTCATGATTTGAAAATCGAATGGCAGATTTCTGATATACTCAACATATCAAAATATTCGGAATCTTATCAGAAATTATAAAAAGGGGTGTCTCTGTCAGTTTGAGTTTCTATAACAAAGTAACATAGACTGAATGACTTGTATACAATAGATATTTTTGTCTCATTGTCCTGGGTGTGGGAAGTTCCAGATCAGGGTACCAGCATGGTAGAGTTGTGGTGAAAACCCTCTTCTGGGTTGCAGGCTGCCAACTTACTGTATCCTCACATGGTGGAAGGGGCAAGGTAGCCCTCTCAGGCCTCTTTCATGAGGTCACTAATCTCCCAAAGCCCTACTTCCTAATGTCGTCACCTTGGGGATTACATTTCAGCAGAGGAATTTGCGGGGGACACAAGCATTCAGTCCATACCCGGGGAGATGTATAAAGTAAACTTAGTGAGAATGATCTGTTGCAGGAATGGAATTCTGCTGTTGAGAAGCTGAAGAGTGGGGCACTGAGAATTCTGCTGTCAAAGGGCTACGTGGAGAAAGAACACCTCCAGCTCTCTCACCAGAAACTGAGTCAGCTTCAAGAAGAATTTGGTCAACTCATGGTGGAAAGGAATACCTGGTTAAAGAAGGCAAATGAATTTTTTAACAGTGCTAACAAGGTCAGTGTGAGATCAAGTTGATAATTTTCGGTAATCAGGGAGACCAGTAAAAGACCCATTACTTCAACCAGCTGGAGCACATCACAGAAGTCAAAACTCCACGTAAAATTTCCTATTATTAATAACATGTATTCCTATTATGGCCATTATTCGGTTCTCAAAACTAAAAGACTGTTTTCACATGTAAAAGGTGACTTTAAAAATAGCAAACACACCTCATGAGGGTTTTTTGTTTTTTTTGTTTGGTTTGGTTTGGTTTGGTTGTTGGATGGTGTTTGTTGTTGTTTTGAGAAAGGGCCCGGCTCTGTCACCCTGGCTGGAGTGTAGTGGCGTGATCATAGCTTACTGCAGCCTCGACCTCCCAGACTCAAGTGATTCTCCCATCTCAGTCTCCCATGTAGCTGGAATCACAGGCACATGCCACCATGCCTGACTTTTTATTTTGTAGAGACAGGGTCTCACTATGTTGTGCAGGCAGTCCTCAAACTGCTGAGCTCAAGTGATCCTCCTGCCTCGGCCTCCCAAAGTGCTGAAATTACAGGCATGAGCCACCATGCCTAGCCTCATGAGGGTTTTATCTTACAGCTGCCACTGGTCTGTTTGCGGGGCACACTTGTGCCCACATTATTGTGTTTCCCATGGAGGAAGAGAATTATCATAAATATGTCAAGGTTTAAAAAGACCTTAAAATTTTTACCGAAGGCGCTCCTTTTTTTCATCCTCTTTTACTTACCAGGTAAAAAATATATGAATATTGCAAGTCTTTTTGCACACGAGCCATAAGGCTAGAAACCGTGCCTTAGCCTGATTGTTTCACCTTGATCTTGCCATTTTAAGTCAGCCAGAGTGAAATCTGGCTGTGGACCATCTCCAGGTCTTCTTGAGTTGGAGAAGTGCTCTGCTTCTCCTCTCTGATTCATTGGACGTTCATTGCAGCAGCTGGTTCCTGCTAAGTGGCAGTGTTCACCTGTTCACATCACTTGAGTATGGCTCAGTATATGAGGCTGGGGATCTTATGTGAAATTTTTTTCTACCTTTTCCAATGTAATATACACCTTCAAATGGTGTTTTTGGAATTCTTCATACCTTAAATTTCACTGATGTTTTCAAAACAGACAATGTGGCAGGAAATGAAAGAGGAAACCCTAGAAGCTAGGTACGTTGTGATCTAAAATCGTATCGTCAACACCCTGAATACCATGTCCTGTTGCATATCAAAATAGTGACTTAATTTTGAACTTCTTTACTAATAAAAACTTTCTGAAAAAATAAATGTAAAATTTCAAAACAGAAGTGCTAAATTGTGGTAAAATGTTAAAGAACGATTTATTGTCAGATTATTTGTCATTTGGGATTTCTTTGTTTTAAGAGAGGAAACAGACATACCATATTACTGGAGCTATTGAACTAATTCGATGTTAAGTGCTAATTAAGCTTCTCCTCAGTAATTCTGTTTTTGAATAAGAGACTTTTACACTTAAACTGCAGGTTCATTTTTCAAAATGAGTGGGTCATCTACAAGTCAGTTATTATTGTTTCTAAGGAAAACAGTTATCAAACATATTGCTATAAAACAATGCTTCCAGTTCAAACCCTATAGTTTACAGCCTTGCAAAATGTAGTTTCTCTCTTTCATTCCCATTCTCTTACTCTGGTTTTCTCTGCTCTCATTATTTTGTACTTTGCTGTTATATCTTTCTGGGTTTTAACAGAGAAGGAATATCCCCTCCAAAAGTCTTTTTTAAAAAAAAAAGAAGAAGAAGAAGAGAGTAGTTACTTTCTCAGATTCATAGAGTAATTCAGGTCAGACTGGAGAAGAGAATGTATGTTTCTTAATCACAAAGACTTTTGATTTCTAGATTCCCCATTTTATCATTTGAAAGCCATGGCATGCTAACTATACAAATTATAATAAGCTCCACTGGGATTTATCCGTACTATAGCAGGTTCTATAACCAAGTGGCACTCAGAATAGTGTTAGAATCCTTTCTCCCTTTTCAAAGCATCAAGGAAATAATTCGACTCCAAATCTAAGAACTCAATGTGAAAGATGATGGATATTTCTACCTCAGCAAAAATAGAAGCTGGAGTTTGGAATGTAGATGTTTAATCATGACTGTTGAATGAATTTTTTACTGTGTTATTAAGTAAAATAACTATATTATTTATACCATATAATTAAGCAAAATAAATGATGAAATTATGTAGTGTAAATCTACTTAAAGAAGAAAACTCTTCTTGTGGCTTATAAATGGTATTTTGTTTTATTTATATTGTAAAACCTCCAAATTTTACAAAAATTTGACCACTTTACCCAATTCTTAGCATGATACTTATAGCCCTAGTTTAAATAAAGAACTGAAGTTTTAAAATTAATATAATTTCAAAATCCCTTAAAATGTTTTTTTCTAGAATAAAATTCTGTTGACACTAGTGAAAAGCTATGTTCAGTTTATATAATCAATTATCTCCGAAACACTGAATTTTCCTTTTGAAAATTCACTTTGTTGTGCCTTGAGTCCACTGGGGTTTCCTAATTGAGAACATTCCTGTTCTTACATGAAGTCATGCTCTCAAGAACTGTGAGGGGTTTGAGATTTTACCCTACGTTCAAGCTAACATGTTAACTTATCACAGTTTCATGGATGACTACAGAAGACACCTGACCTCTGGGTCAGAGGTGATTGATTATAGCAAAGCAGCAGCCAGAGTGTCAGCATACCACATCAATTCTCCCAGCTCCAGTTCCCCCTGAGTGATGCAGATGGGCCCTGATGGATGTATGCACTTGCAGCAGGTGGGGTTCAGGAGAGGAACCCTAAGCTGTAGTTTTACAGCAAATAGGAAGCAAGTCTGCTCTTTGTCTTGGAGGGCAACATCACCTCAATCCTGAAGGTTACTAGTTGCAGACGCAACACTGAGCAATGGCCCAGATATAAAGGGGTCAGAGTCTTGTATTCTTGACCTACCTGTGAGATGTGTAGGAGCACGAGAGATCCACGAAGACCTTTCTCTCCCAGCACATGCAAATCTGGATGTTAGCACTGCAG
Organism: Piliocolobus tephrosceles; assembly: GCF_002776525.5. Taxonomy (NCBI): domain Eukaryota; kingdom Metazoa; phylum Chordata; class Mammalia; order Primates; family Cercopithecidae; genus Piliocolobus; species Piliocolobus tephrosceles. The sequence continues at coordinate 64,942,615 of NC_045444.1, read as the reverse complement.
GAATAGAAGATGAAGTCAGCACTTTACAAAAAGATACTTTCCTTGAAAATCAGTTTCATTCTTGAAAAGTGGAATTATATTTCAGCAATTTCTTGTTCCAAATTCGTTGAAGCTAGGTCAATATACTTTTTCAATTTCTATGTCAAATACTAGTCTATCAAATTTGTTAGTATCATACGCAATATATAAATGAGTGAGTGGGATAACTTGAATATCTGCTTGGTAAAAAGTGAAATACATGATTTTTAAAATATACTTTTTACTTTTTTGAATTTTGTTAAAATAAAAAGAATAAATATCCAATTTTATCTGCAGAATAGACTGTTAGTAATTTTCTCCTATCATATATATTTTTTCATCCAGATTTTTATCATATTTCTGGTTAAAACCATTGAGGAGTCCCTCTTCCCCCTTTTCCTTTCATTTTCTTTCTTTCTATTTTTTTCAGGGGGTGGGGACAGCATCTCACTGTCACCAAGGCTGAAGTGCAGTGGCATGATCACAGCTCACTGTAGCCTTGACCTCTGGGGCTCAGGTAATCCTCCCACCTCAGCCTCCCAGGCAGCTGGGTTGCCACCACACCAGCCTAATTTTTTGTATTTTTTGTACTTTTTGCCATATTTCCCAGGCTTGTCTTGAGCTCCAGGACTCAAAGGATGCACCCTGCTTGGCCTCCCAAAGTGCTGGGATTATAGGTGTGAGCTACCATGCCCTGCCTCTTTTCATTTTCATTCATTCCCCTCTCTAACAATTCTAGATAGGGATATTATTATTTACTAGAAATATTTCACAATAATTTATTTTATTATTTAAACGTGAATTCATGAGAATAATTACCCTTCTCCTTAGATATTCACTTATTTAGTATATATTTATTGAGTCACTGCTATGTGTCAGGCATTGTTCTAAATGCTGGAAAATAGAGAACAAAACTTACAAAATTTGTGAAATTCAATAAAATATAATTATCACTTAATTGCCCACATTGCCAACAGTTCCCCCACTGCCTTTGTCCAGTGGCTCCAGGAATGCAATTGATTACCTTTAGTTCTACTAGGGTTTGATGAGTACCCAAGGTTCAGAAATGTTTCTCACCCAGAGGAAGTGTCTGGCAGCCTGTGACTAGAGATACGAATGTTTGGACCTGGAATGAGCAGCAGGTGGCGATGTTGAGACGGCATTAGGAACATCACTACCTGCTGCTTGCTGTAAACCAACCACTGGATTCAAGTGGAGTGAGCCGTATAACTCAAGAATCTGATATACTTCCTATTCTTTTTAGAGTTTCCTAATGTGTTTGGTGAATGAACCTATTTGTTAAGTCACTTAGCAGAATATACAAGTAAGTGTCAGTTGTCGACATTGACTAATAGCTGATTGGAGAAGAGTTCCTCTAATTATCAGATGTTGACAAGACTTATGAGAACATGGCATGACATATGAATTTAGCACCTATTAGAATAACTCATCTCGATCCTCCAAATTATTCATCCTTCGGGATTATATATTATCTTATTTATTATACTTCTAGCGTGTTCACAGAAAACAAGCTATGGTTGATATTTATTGATCACCCCAAATGTATTTATCATTGTTAAGGGAATGTAGTTTGAATCTGAGATAAATATATCATATGTTTCAAAAACAGAATGGGATGAGCCTGTTTTTACAGGACTGCTGCAATTGAACCCAAAACTGTAAAACATGACTGACTGGTCATAATGTATCATGCCCTATGCCTTCCATTCCCAGGTGCATGATTTCATTGAAGAAAGCAAGCAGAGGAAACTGAGGACAAATCCATTTTATGAACATGGTCTGATTTTTGGGTGGTCAGTCTGAAAGCAAAGATGAAGCAAAAGTTGGGGTGGCCAAAGAAACACACAACAAGTAGTTTGAAATGTAACAATTGTCATAGCTTCCTTTGTTTCTGCCATAGCTATTGAAACATTAATGTCCTTTAAGAAGATGATATTGCTTTTTCAAGATATTTACAGTGATACACAGTAATGCTTATAGCAACATCACTGTTTCAGATGCAAACATGGAATTTGGTACACTTTTTTCATTTGTATATATATATATATGTGAGATATATGTGATCTTACTGTTTTCAAAATAAACACATTTTAGGCCCAGCTGATGAAAACAATTAATCAAAATGGTCCAGTTGTTGTATAGATTGAAATTTTAAAAAACCTGCCCAAGTGGAGTACCTAAAAATATTATCCAGAAGGAATTTATTGAGGTGATATAAATGAATTCAAGAAATAGGATAAATTTTATTAGGTATGAAGGAAAATGTAATTACTTTCAGTTTTATAATTCCTCAGCAGCCTGTCTTAAATTCCTCTTTTTCAGAACAGCTCTCCTTTCTCTTAGAAATAACTAAAACCTCTTATATTCCCTCCCTCTCTTCCTCCATGTTTGCGTTCAGCTAATGTGTTGTGTTCCTATTCTTGCCATGCATCAGATGGGTATTTAAGCAAAAGCAATGAAAGATATAATCCCTGCTTTCCAGACATTCTCAGTCAAGTTTAGACAAGACACAAAGGAACAGAAGTGCGCTGGGTTGTGGGAAAGCTATGATGGAGTAAGCCCAAAGCATTAGGGCACACAGAACGGAGACCCTTAACCTGGCCCAGGGAAAAAGAGTTAAGGAAGGCTCCCCAGAGGAGGTGACCACTGAGCTAAGTTTTTCTTCTTCTTCTTTTTCACTCTTTCTTTTTTTTTTTTTTTTGGGAGACGGAGTCTTGCTCTGTTGCCCAGGCTGGAGTGCAGTGGCGCAATCTTGGCTCACTGCAACCTCTGCCTCTTGGGTTCACGCCATTCTCCTGTCTCAGCCTCCCGAGTAGCTGGGACTACAGGCACCCACCCCCATGCCCGGCTAATTTTTGGTATTTTTAGTAGAGACGGGGTTTCACCGTGTTAGCCAGGATGGTCTCGATCTCCTGATCTCGTGATCCGTCTGCCTCAGCCTCCCAAAGTGTTGGGATTACAGCTGTGAGCCACTGTGCCCGGCCTGAAATAAGTTTTAAAGGATGGGGCAAGAAGGGTCAAGGAAGGGCTGGATGGTACAAAGTCATGCCATGTTTGGGGACCCTAAGATAATTCAAGTTGCCAGGAGTATAGTATGTAAACCTAAAGTGATGAGAGACGAAGGTGGTAGAAGCAGGTGGGGAGATCAGGAAGGGTTTTGAATAGCATGCAAAGGAGTTTCTATTTTATGCTGAACGTGTCTTTAAATATGCAGAGATATTTAAGAATTGAAAAAGCAATGATGATGCAAACCTCACCACAAGAAGCAGATGATGTCTTAATTTACCTTCTTTCTGTACTCTCTCTGGGAGAATGATGACTGTTGGGTTTAGAAACCTTTGATTTTAGAGCTCAGAGGCCAGGCTATTTAAACCACAGCAAGCATTTGATAAGTATGGCTGTTATTAGCATACAATTATGAAAATAGAGATATCATAGAAAAGTTATAGAAAAAGAAACACCTTTAACATCTTAAGTGTCTCATGAGGGCTCACAACTCAGTTCATATCTCATAGTCTGATAATCAAGCTGTTCAATTTTATTGTCCTCACTCATGAATACCTTTCACATCTAAGCTGTCAATGAATTTCTAAGTTAAGAGTGTATTAATTGGTTTCTCTTCTATGTGCAATATCAGATTGTTGCATCTCTCTGGTTTCTCTTCTATGTGCAATATCAGAATGTGTAAACACATTCTGGCTAGTATTACAGTTATTTCAGGGTAGATTCCTTTGGCTAAATTAAAATTTCTTGAGGGTAAGAAACATGTCCTTTTCACTTTGTGCTCACCAGAACAGCTAGAACATTGACTTCTAGTTAATGGGGTTAGTTCTGTAGTTTTCTTCCTAATTCTTATACTAACTAGAGCAGACTAAGAGCTGTGAAATATTATAAACTCTAGAGTTTCAAGGCCAACATGAAATTGTTCCTTGGAGATTATATTAATCCAAGGTACTTGGGACTTGACCATTTTGAAAGAAGATAACTTAATTACTTTAATATACAAGGAACACAAATTTTAAGCTTCATCTCTGCATCGTATCTGAGAAGGCAGGTCGTGCTGTGTAAAGGGCTTGTCATCTACACACAGTGCCTCCTCTGAGACATCTCCAGGCAGCACTAATTGCTTATTTTGTATCATTTCCATACTATTTCTCTGTACGCCTTAGAGAGAGATTATGTCCTAATCTTTGTGTGTCACAGATGTTCAAAAAACTTTTGTCGGATGAATGAATAAATGACTGGCCATGTGACAAATCAATTTACATTTTGAGCTTGAGTTTTCTCTTTTCTAAAATCAGTCTAATAATCCTTATCTACTTCAGAGAGTCTCATTCAATAATGAAAGTTCTTATAATTAGTGATAAATTGTACACAATCTTTTTTTGGATAGAGTTGGAGTGTAAAATAAATGGAATTGTAGGGTATTAAGTGAAAAATTAGAAATGTTTGCTAGCCTGACACTTTGCCAAAATAATAGTAGATTTTGGAGCCCGGATGCCTGTGTATGAATCTGATCTTGGACATTTATTGGCTGTATGACCTTGGGCAGTCGCTTAACCTCCCTGTGCATCTGGCATTTTTAACCTGTAAAATAGAAGTACTATTGGTACCTTACAAGGACATTGTGCTAAGTAAGTTAATACATGGCTACAGCACAGGACTGCTAAGCACTCGCTAAGTGCTAGCCATTATTTTGTCTTCATATCTCTAATGTGATGTAATGCTTTTGTTCATTTTCACGTTCCCAGCACATAGCTGAGTACATAGTCTATAGATTCAATGTTTTTTGGTTAAGTGAAAAAATAAATGCTTAACACATTATAAATGGACATTTTCTATATTAATATTTCCAAGATCGTCTTAAAGTCATCTAGGTCAACTTAGAGAAAAGAAACCAGAAATTATAAATAGTGACTAGCTGCCTAAAGTGCTATTGAATACGTCTAGTTGTATTCCTCAGAACAAAGATGGTCGATGCATAAACTTCCTCCATTCCTTGTTTATAAAATGCTTCAGATACATACCACTTTCAATCCCAAACCTCTTTTATTCCAGTGTTTTCTCAGCTTTCCAGATTATGAGACAAAAGCTTCCATAGGTGCTAATGGCATTTAATACCTCTCATTAATACCATGAATTCACCCTGGAACAAGGAGGGAGCCCTGGGGTCCAGCAGCAACTGCCATTGACAGGCAAGGAATAAGCTGGAGCTGCAGCAAGAGAGAGCAAATATTGGGAGCTTAAAAATCACATCACCCCTATACTCTGGCCTTCATGGCATTTGAAAGCTTGGGCAGATATGGGGAGGGAACCACCAGAAGTTCTCTTCAGGTGATGTATAGAAAAGGAAACTGAAGCTTTTGGTCTTTGTAACAGAACCTAAGGGAAATTTCGAATCTCTACAGGTAATGGAATCTGGTGCTCTAATTAGAAGCACTAATTAGACTCAACTCAGCACTTAGCTGAGTTTTGTGTTTTTGGTTGTTACAAGCATTCCAACGAAACTCTCTCCAGCCACTAGACTCATGGAAGGAAATTTTCTAGGTTCTGCTGTTTTCTTTCTGTTGTTGTTCCTGTTTAATGTTGACTCTCTTCAAATTGATTAGTCAAGAAGCAAACAACTTTACTTATTAAACACCTTTGTGAAACAGCATGATAGAATTCTGCTAGATGACTCACGGCTCTTGTTTGATTTCGTCTTGTTGTTATTTTTAAAAGAATGAAATGTGCCTTGTCCTGATACTATCTCTGTTTGACTTGGTGCAGGCTGCCTTGGGTCCTGTACTAAACAAGTGAAAAAGGAAAGGTCTTTATTGGTTTTGTGAAGAACAAACACCAAGCAACTCCTTAGTCTTTACCAAAACAAGGCCGAAAAGAGCTGATTGATCTTCTTATCTGCCTAAAAACTGAATAGTACATATAAAATGGTCAAGAAGAGCTAGGAACCAGAGGGATAAAATATTACCCGTGTCCTACATCCTTTCTTCCCAATCCAGTCGTAGTAGCTTTATTTGACTTGCACATATAAGGTTTGAAGAAAGAGAGGTATGTGAAGGAAAAATGACTAAAGGGAAAACACTACTTCCAAAGGAGTTTATATGGGGGTCACAGTGTTCTTAATGCCAGAAATAATATGTTCTGTACTGTGTGTGCAGCAAAGGGAGTCTTTCCAGGCTGGATCCAGTATATCAGGTTCTTTAGGGATATGGTAAATAGTAAAGCACGCAGTTCTATTTTGAGGGTAGATCAAGTGAGAGCAATGATACTTAGCTCATTTCTGGAACTGGCACATGGACCTGGCAAATTCTGCATGGGAATAAGAGAGATGAACTTTGTGTATAATTCAGACAATCACAGACAGTATAGCCTTCTTGAAAGTAGCTTCCTGTTAAAGTCCAGAAATTTAACTCTTATTTCTGTGTCTACAGATTATTCCTATTAGGGTTTGGTTAGGATTGAGGTCAGTATCGAGCCCATTGTACCAATAGGTATTCTACATATGTATTTGTCGAGCTAATGAAGGAATAAAATCACTTACCTCCTTTCTACTGCTGTAGCTCTATTAAGTGTGATACATAGAACAATTTATAGTAAATATTTTCCTTACACATTTGAGAAAAAGCTCTGGAAGATAATTTGACTATTTTGATTCTCATTATGGGCTGTCTTTGTCCTTGATATATCATTCCCTACTTCTAGTGAATGCTTAGTCTTTCAATTTATTTCCCATTTATTAGGAAGTAATACTTTTATTGCAACATTCAGGAGGGGGTGGAGTGATACCACACAAGTATTCAATGACCTTGTGGTTTTAGCATCTAATTCCAATAAAGATGAGACCAAGGCCTGAGGATTTGAGAGTGGCAGATGTTCAGTGGGGCCACAGAGGAAAAGCCCGTGTGGATGAATGACAGGCACCAGGTGGCCATGCACTTCTCAGTGACTTTTTAAAGATGGGCTCAATCAATCAAGATTTAGAATAACAGCCAGTATTTTCCAAGTACCTACTACATGTTTGCCATGAAACCCACTTACTTTTCTATATTTTTCTTCCTAATTCTCAAAACAACAATCATGACATGTATTAAGGTTATAGTGGCTTTATATTAGAAAATGGGGTTAAATGTGTAAGCAAGAAAAAGCACTTTGGAATTTCCTATTCTTTCTCCATTCACACTGAAAACTTTAGAATTATCTTAAGGGAAGAAAGGCGAGAAGGCTCTCACATTTACATACAGACTTCCCTTTTATTTCTTCCTTTAGTGTAGCTCAGGGGTTCTCAATTCTAAATGTGAATCCGTGTTACTATATGCACTAATTCACATATGTTAAACTTTAAGGGTGATTTAAGGGAGTTCAAGACGATTTTGACTATGCCAGATTTTTGCTTTAGGCATTGATTTTAAAACTAACCCTCAGCCGGGCGCAGTGGCTCACACCTGTAATCCCAGCACTTTGGGAGGCCAACACAGGCAGATCACAAGGTTAGGAGTTCAAGACCAGTCTGGCCAACATGATGAAACCCATCTCTACTAAAAATACAAAAATTAGCCGGGTATGGTGGTGTGTGCCTATAATCCTAGCTACTCAGGAGGCTGAGGCACGAGAATCACTTGAACCCAGGAGGCAGAGGTTGCAGTGAGCTGAGATCACACCACTGCACGCGAGCCTGGTGCCAGAGCGAGACTCTGTCTCAGAAAACAAAACAAAACAAAACAAAAAACCTAACCCTCAATTAACAACAAACTCCGCTTCATTCAAAATAAGCAATACAAATTGTAAAATGTATTTAAAATTTTCAGAAACAGTGCTTATTAGCAAATGATGTTTCAATGGGTTATGGAAGGATAGAGAAAGTCATTAAATCATCTTCTTTCCCTCCCTCCTTCCCTTCCTCCCTCCCTCCTTTCTTTCTTTCTTTCTTTCTTTTTTTCTTTCTTTCTTTCTTCCTTCCTTTCTTCCTTTCTTCCCTTCGTCCCTTCGTCCCTTCGTCCCTTCTTCCCTTCTTCCTTTCTTCCTTCCTTTCTTCCTTTCTTTTTCTCTTTCTTTCTTCTTTCTTTCTTGATGGACTTTCACTCTTGTTGCCCAGGCTGGAGTGCAGTGGTATGATCTCGGCTCACTGCAACCCCTACCTCCCAGGTTCTAGTGATTCTCCTGCCTCAGCCTCCCGAGTTGCTGGGATTACAGGCATGTGCCACCACACCTGGCTAATTTTTTTTTTTTTTTTTTTAGTAGAGACGAGGCTTCACCATGTTGGTCAGGCTGGTCTTGAACTCCTGACCTCAAGTTATCCACCTGCCTTGGCCTCCCAAAGTGCTGGGATTACAGGCATGAGCCACTGTGCCTGGCCAATCAACTTCTTTTCTAACATCAACATTTTGTTGCACTCGGCTCCATTGCCAACCTCAGGAAAGCAAAAGAATCAGATAAAGAAGAGTTCTTCAGGTTCAAAGTTTCTTTAATTAAATTCTCTTTCTTTTACAGTCCTATAGTGTAAGAGAAATCTCTCAACCTTTCTCTGTATCTTTTCTAACCTATAAGAAGGAAAAGCAGAGACATACTTACTTACAAAAAGTAAGTTTTAAAATCCCTCCTTTTCCACCCAAAATTACAACTTTATCTGAAATAGCCCTTCCTTCTTAAGCCTTCCAAGGTAATATTTTGCCACATGGTACCACAGCCCAGGGTTTAAGAGCAGTGGTCTCAGAGTCAGGAAATGGGGTATAAATCCCAAATTCACTCCTTGGTAGAAGTGTCACTTTCTGCAATTTGCTTAACCTCTCTGAGACTCCGTTTTCCTAGCCATATATTGGGCATAATTTTGTACTTCCTCTTAGGATGGTTAAGGAGAATCTGGAACTAAGCAGGTGTTCAATATTCATTGACTGAATAAGAATTGTGCAACACACAGTATTGAAGCAAGCACGTAGTCTGCTCTTATTAAAATATAGTTACATTTAAATAACTATATATATTTATATAACTATAATATAACTATATTAAAATATAGTTATAACTTCCTCTTTGCTGCTAAATAAGTGAGAATGATTTTGTTTTAAACATTCTAAATAAACAGAATTGCAGCATGGGAGACATGAGGACATTGGTGGGAAAATAGAATATCAGTGCATAAATAGTAAGACACTGTTTGAGTGATTTCATTCATAAATACAAATTTTGTCCAGTTCCAATTCTACCACTAGATCTCACCCCCTGAGATGGCAGCAGGTGCAGGGGCATGAGTGCATTTGTGTACCTCCATGACCATAGCCTCTACATTTGGCTTCGCCTGTGTTGCCCCAGCATCAGCTCAACCTTGCTTGCCTGGTCTCCTTTAGGTCTTAGTAGTACTGGACTCATGAGCCCATCTATTCTCATGTCTTCTGGTCTGGGATCCTTACCTAGGGTCTTCTGTGGGGTCTTCCTGCTCTACTCCTGGTCAGCTCCTGGCAAGCTCACTGGCTTCCAACTCAGCAACCCAGGGAGGCTATACTTCAAGGCCCCTGCCTGACTGTTAGGACTATTTTCCAGATTGGTACGGAACATTCCCTAAGGTGGCTTCTTCCAATAGTGCTAAAGGGCAATGTGGCAAGACCTCCCATGCCATTCAGGTTTTCTTCAATGTACCGTTTGTTCTCTAGGTCGAAATTATTCCTAGAGACATTAGGTGAGATACCAGGAGACCTACAAAGATGACTGCACTCTGCTTTCCCTCTTTCTCCTCACATTCCCACGGTCTTCTTTCATTGCCTTTGTATCATACACTCCTCCATGTTAATACCAGCTAAGCCTTAATGGCCCAGTGGCTAACTCCTCTCTACTTTATGTTAATTCTGTAAGCTTAATCCTGCATGCTGGGTTGTTGATCTGCTAATAAAGGAGGAAAATAAAGGAATTTGAAAATCTTCTCTCAAGACAATATCTTGGTTTGCAAGGCTATGTTTTTTCTGCATAATCCTATTTATGCATGTCAGAAGCTAAATATTACCTTGGTCTTACTCTTTGCAAGGCATCAGAACTTGCAAATCAGAATTCTAAACTCTTCTGAAGACAGATGGATGCATTGGATGGAGTAGGCTGAAGGTCTTATATCTGCAAAAGCAAGAGAAAAAAAGGACATTCATAATTTCTTGGATATTTTCCTACAGTGTTTCAAGAGCAAAGTGGAATTTACTGGGAAATTTCCTCTAAAGAATATTAGAGAAACATTCTTGCCATAAAAACCTGCATGATATATTTAAATAACTCATCTATTATTTGTATACAGTATAAAATGCACAAAATAAACCAGACTGACTCTCCAAATTCTATGCAGTTATAACTCTTTGTGTTGTATAGATGCATTCTCAGTGTAAACTATTTTGGTGATTTTATGATATTGACATTTATTTATGCTGAACTAAGCTATGATCAGTTTCCCTAAATGGAACCCTAAAAAACTATACAGCTGTTTTCGAACAATCTTCCAAGATGAAGGTGGTTGTTTTTTGTTATAATGAAACTAATAAATTGTTTGGCCTGGTTTAATTGCTAGTGTTTCGTGTACACGTTGATGTAGATTTTAAACAAGAAAAGCAGAAAATGAAAGTATGTTTTCTTTGGCAGGCATTTGATGTACTTGGAAGAGTTGAAGCTTACCTTAAGCTCCTTAAATCAGAGGATTTAAGTCTGGCTGTTTTGGCAGCGAGGCATGAGGAATTACATAGAAAAATTAAAGACTGCACAGCTGATGCTTTGCAAAAGGGACAAACCTTAATCAGCCAAGTAGACTCCTGCAGGTGAGTAAAGTTGATTTCTTTCTCAGTGTAACAAGCTTTTTCACAGTTTCCACAATCTGCTAAAAAATAAGATGCATGATTGTCTTTTTCTGGTTCTAATGTTTTGCTGCATTATGATATGGCTTAGAAGGATCTATTGAAGTTTGATCAACAGCTATTCTGAACACAGCCATTGCTCATCCAGAAGTGAGGCCATATTCTAAGCCTGGAGACTTACATATGCTAAAGCGTTCTGTTCACTCATTTCTGAGGCGGGGAAAGAGAATGGACAAACTAAGAAATGGAGCTTTAGTTCCCAAGGCTTTTCAAACCCTAGCATCTTTATGGAATAGCTCCTTCCCTTTGGTTCATAAGTCTTGAGTCTATCCTGTCCTGTTATTTTTCTTACTGGAAGAAAATAAAATACCAGAATTTCCTTCCACTTAGACCTTGGTGGCTCACCATGCAAAACCCTAGGTAAACAGTGACAATTATTAATCCAACGGCATGGGCACCAGACTCCATGCTTTTGAACAATGCTCTAGGTGGGCCTGTTTTATGAGCACATTTGGTGAATGCATCAGTGTTGAGCTTAGGGGGTATGAAGAGAGAGAAAGACCTTGAGAAAGAGAGAGAGAATGCAGTAGGAAAGTATGGGAAAGATCAGGGATTGGAAGACAAAGGGGAAATGACGGAGCAGATAGTGGAACGCGTGTTGACCAGGAAGAAATGAAAGCAGGGCTTACATTTTTGACAGAGACAAAAAAATATTTTTTATAGATGGGTTAAACCCAGTTTTTCACCTTCCATGTCTACAATCTCCTTGAAACTCAAAGACATTCAGTTTGAAGAACCATGAAATAGGTGAAATGTGATAAAAAATCATTTTATTTCTGTTTAAATCCTTGTTCTGTTCTATTTTAGATGTGTTTAAAGGTGTTGATTTGGTAACTTTGGGTTTGGGGAACATTCTTTCCAGAAGACAGTCTGAATCTGGACAGAGGTATTTAACCCAGCATTTCTGATATTTGCTACAGGACCATGCATGACTAAGATTAGAAATAATCCAAGGTCTTCCAATAAAAGCCAAAAAGTTGAGGCTATGAAGACAAGGGATTCTCCCCTTTGAAAAATGAATAACTGTGTTTTTTACTAAGTTTCTTTACTTTAGCTCCAAGCCATGCAGTAGGTAATAGAGGTGTCCACTAGGCTTCAGGAGTTTCAAGGTGTTCCCTCCCATCCAGGCACAAAATATGGATACTGGAACTCCTCCTTCTCCTCTTTTCCAGCTTTTCCAGAATGTATAAATGTCTTGAGCAATACAGAAAACGTCCTGTGGGGTGGAAGAAGCACTTATTGTGCCTAGACTCGGGGTACATGTTGGACATTGATTTGAGTCATATGATGACTGAATTAAGTGGTGAGGTTTCCAGTTACAATTTTAAAATGGTCCAATCTCAGTTTAACAAATGGGTCTCAAAGCATGGACAGATGCTATTTCTCTGGTCAGGCTACTCTTTGCTTGTGACACGTTCCCTGGCTGTGGAAAGGTTCCTCTCACGCATGGGGAGATCACCATGTAGCTGAAAACCTCTGCCCAAATCTCCGGAGTTCTGTTGGTGGGTTACTCCTTCCTGTCTGGTACCCTGCCCACAAATTTGAGATGCCTTGACTCAAAGCTTGATTCCTCTCTTCTCAACTCAGCAAGAACTCTGGGCTCTGCTTAGGTTCCACCTCTCTGAGCTTCAATCTAAAAATTACCTTCCAGGCAGTAAATTAGTGCAATCATAAGGCTCATCTCATGTATTTTCCTTCTCTAACCAATCACTGCCCTGTGCTACTAATTGTTCAGTGTCTGAAAACCATTGTTTCTGTACTTATTTTTCTGGTTGGTTAAGGTATGAGGGTAAATACAGTCCCCGCCTCTTGACCAGAAACTGAAGTTCCCGATTCAGTTGTGATGCTTAACTCCTGGAGTTAGAAAAGTAGTCAAACTTTTTACTGCTGCATTTTATCCTGTTTGCTCTAATCAGTAATTCTTTGTTTTTCAAAACTTACATATAAGAGGAAAGCTGCTTTTATTTTATATACATTCTATGTTTGAGTTTTTATTGACTATTTTTAGCCATCATTTTGTAATGGCTGATATGTTTATTTGCTTCTTTATGTGCCAAGAGTGGCGCTGTCTCATTGAACTACAAAAAACAAACAAACAAACAAACAAACAAAAAACTCTATGAAATAGACATCTTCATTTCATAAACGGGAAACTGAGATTGAGAGAAGTTAAGTTTAAATGTCATGGCATTGTTTTTGACACTCCACATGTATGAAATTAAACTCCCTTGACACTAGTCTTAGTTTCCTTATCCATACCAGTTTTCTTTTTACCTCTTTTGCTCTTTTTGGTCTTAATTTTAACATAATTATCATTTTTCAAAGAGACAGCTGCAATCCTGTTTTTCGTGATGCAGACTGGTTTCAATAGAAGAAGAAATAATTAGGTACCATTTCAAAAAGCTTGAATTAATGCTTAGGTAAGTGGGTTTAAGAAAATCTTTAGCAATATGGTTTCTGTCAACATTGTAGTTCCAAAGCATTTGGTTTCCTCAAGATTTTATATTTTATAAATCAATACTATCTTCATTTTGCAGGAGGAGCTGAAGATAAAATAAAATTGTTTCTTGGCAAAGGACATTTTTGGATTCAGAAGGTAGATGTAGAATAAAAACCCATTAAAAATTGAACTGAAATGCATTAGACTGTCAGTTGCAAACTACAGCCATACATTGCTATTGACCTCAATCCCATGTATTCTGTTTGGGATTTGCTCCCTTTCCTCATCTAATAATTTATGTGCTCAAAGAACTGAATCACCATCACAGGAAAGAAATAGAATGTAAGGATAATATTTCAAGTTGCAGCCACTGCTGGAGTGAAGATGGAGTTTAGAATGCTGGCAATGGAAATCAATGTAAATTTCAACAGAGCAAAGCAGATATTGCTGAACATCATAGTAGCTTCTGAGACTTCTGAGTGCCAGCCACACTCATGGGACACAATATATTAAGGTTCCTATTACCAGACACCAAAAAACTGGTATGGATAAGAAACCCAAGACTTCATGTTAAAGGAATTTTAATTCATACATTCTGAGCGCCAAAACAATGCCATGACATTTAAACTTAATTTCTCTGAATCTCAGTTTTCCCTTTGTAAAATGAAGATATACATTTTATAGAGTTTTTTTAAAAATTGAATGAGACAGCACCACCAGTTGAGCACAAACTCACTTGTTTGTTGAGCCCTGTCTATGTGCACCACCATCAGCACATAGAGAGGGCTTAATAAACAAGTACAGTGATACATCGTTTAACAGTGAGGATGCATTTGGAGAAATGAGTCTTACATGATTTTGCTGTTGTGTGAACATCATAGAGTGCACTTACACACATCTTACCACACCTACACATACTTAGACATGGTATAGCCTACTACATAGCTAAGCTAGCCTGTTGTTCCCGGGCTGCAGACTTGCGCAGCATGTTACTGTATTGAGTATTATAGGCAAATGAAACACAATGGTATTTGTGTATCTAAACATAGAAAAAGTACAGTAAAAACACAGCATTATAATCTTTTGGGACCACCATTGTTGATTGAAATGTTATATGGTGTATAACTATACTTTTTTACTTTCTATATAAAGAGCTTAAAAAAATACTGAGGGTAATAGGGTTGTTTCAAATGATTACAGCGCAGTCAGTTGTATCAAACTGTATTCATTTTCACTAACTGGAAAGGTAATATTTGAAATAGGGAAGATAAACACTTACCTTAATGTAATAAAAAGCTTAATTTAGTATTGGGGCAGGTAGGAATTTCAGAGGCCCTTTGATCTGATTTTTTTTTTCTGTTAGTCAAAAAATAGGACCTCAGAAGTTTACATTTATCTGAGATGAAGCTTCCTTAGTAAATCTGAGACATTTTCATTACTGTTCGGTAATTACTACTTTATTAGGAACAGGCCTACACTGTTTTACTATCATGCAATCAAATACATTTGAAGTTTGAGCAGCTTCACAAAGCAAATTGTGGTTATTTACATGTTTTCTTACCTTTTTTATTTCCTACATTTAATCTGATGATAATTCTGAGTCATTATTAAATAGTTTTTATCTTTTTGGAGTACAATATCTGTCACATAACTACTTTAATTTTAAAGGCATTTTAGTGCATTCTTTATGATGCCTAAAAGTGTATGCAGTAACAGTTGTCTTAGTCCATTTTCTGTTGCTGTAGAAGAATATCTGAGACTGCCAAGTATGTAAAGGAAAGAAGTTTATCTAGCTCATGATACTGGAGGCTGCAGAGCCAAGATTGGGTGGCCACATCTGGTCAGCTTCTGGTAAGAACCTCATGCTGCCTCCTAACATGATGGAAAACTGGAAGGAAACCAGTTATTTATGAAAAAAGGGCAAAACACAAGAGGCAGCCTCGCTTTATAACAACCTGCTCTAGTGGGAACTAATCTATTCCTGAGAGAACTAACCCAGACTTATGAAAAATACATTAATCCATCTTACTGACCATTTTATTTACCTCTTGAAGACACCACCTCCCAACACCACCTCATTGAGAACCAAGCCTCCACATGAGTTTTGGTGGGGACGAACCATACTTAAATCATAGAAATGGCCAAACGAAGACTTATAGTGAGGTTAAAAGCCCCTGGCTTCCAGCCTTCCTCATCTCTCCCTAAGCATCATCCTCGAGAACCAAGTCTAAAGAAAAACCAAAGATGGCCTGCTACCAAGCAGAATTTTGCATTTATTAAGACACAGGAATCTGCGGTGATTGGAAGTGCTGGGTGCAGGACCTTGTGTGAGGGTAAAGTTTTCTATAATGGGACAAAAATGAGGGACCTCCTTTTTTTCTCGCAGTTCAGTTACCAATTCAGAGCTGAAAAACATACAAAACCCCAGCAAGACCAGGCTACCTTGTGAAGTATTCATTTGCCTTTCCCGTTTGCTAAAATTAACTTATATAATTTACAAATAAACTTGCTTCAGACTTAACTCAATTTCTACGCCTGCCTAAAGGACTGTATAAGTTTTCATTCTACCTCATCATGGTGGATTTAAGCTTATATGCCTTATCCTAACTGAATATTTTGCTTTGATATAACTTTAAGACTTACCTGTTTTGATCCAACACTTCCTGCCTTCTTAATGTAGGTCTTCATATTTTCATATTTTATAGAGACATAAAACAGGAGTTCATTGGATTTTGCTTTCTTTTCCCACAATTTTCATTTGCGTTGGTTACTGCTACTTCCTTTGGTTAATATTGTGCATGGTTATGAACTTTTTGGACAGAACATGATCCATTTCTTCATTTGTTTATTCAGAAATATTTATTGAGCATCTTTTGTAAATCAGATGTTCCCAGGCATCAAATGTGACAGGAGAAGTGTCCATCTTCATGGTGATTATGCTATTCTGGTGGTAAGAAATAACCAACAAATAAATCAAATACCTAAGATGCTCTTACCCGGGGATGAGTACTATGAAAAAATATAAAAGGGAAATGAGATAGAGTGACTGAGCAGGAGATCATTTTAAACATTGTAGTCAGAGAAAGACTCTCTAAGAACAAAGGGGGTTACCCTGTAAGTAGCCGGGAGATGAGTGGACCAGGCAGAGCAATAGTAAGGGTGCCACAGAGACAAGTGTGGTGTGACTGGAGGAGGGGGTGGCAGGGGGAGAAGGGTATCAGACAAGACTACAAAGTGATGGGGGAGGTACACTATGTTCAATGACTCGTTAGCAATAATGGCAAACACTTCTGTGCTCTAGACATAAATTAATTTAATCCTCAAAACCACCCTGTGAAATGGGTACTACTATTATCATTGTCCCTGTTTTGCAGATGAGGAAACTGGGGCACAGAGAAGTTTAATAACTTGTCTATTGCCTGTAACCTTGCAGTCAGAGGTTGTGTGAGTACTTAAGAGCTGATCTGAACTACTATTAGGTTACTAGCTTTTTGTCTTTCTACTCCTTTCATTCAGCTTTAATCAATAACAAGAAGCCTGTAGCTAAATGAACATGGATCCTTTTTTAAAAATGTATATTTTAGTGCACTGAAAATTTACTCCAGCTTCTAGCTTCAGCTCAAGTCCCAACTTCTCTGCAAAGTTTTTCCTTCTTTCAGTTCATTTCAGAAGTTATTAAATGTACATATGAGCATCTTATATGACATAGCAGCACCAGGCCTCAGGGACGATCAAAGCTGTATAAAACTGACCCCAAATCCCCAGAACCTGTCCCATGTCCAGTCAGGGAGCGGCGCATCAAGGAAGTGTGCTCCAGGCATGAGGGGACCATGAGTACAGTAGGTGTTGGGGCCACTTCTTCAGAGAAGAGAGACACAATCCTAAAGCCTGAGATCAGGACAGGCCAGGTGAAAGGGTGAAATCTGAGAGGGCTATGAACAGTTGCTGTATTTGGTAGGCTGAGATGGGGTCTACATCTTCAAGCCGAGATGAACTGAATCAATACCTACCACATAATAGTTTATTTGAATTCCTTTTTATTTGTCATGTCTATCTCATGGCTTCACTTTTCATTCTGTGCTGGGCTGAATCACTCTTTAGTTATTTCATTTGTGACAGTATCATGTCCTCATTCAGACTATGATATCACCCCAGGGCTGAAACCACCCAAGAAACCTCTTTTTACCTTCCTTAGCTTAGTATTAACATTACTCTAGTATTACATACTGGGTGACTTGATTTGAAATGTTAAGGGGTTGGCATGACATTGAAGGAAAGCCCTTATCATAATGAAAATATTTACAAAGATCTTAACAAACAAAAACAATCTCCATTCTCCAACAAAGCAAACACATTTCCTTTGCCCAGTAGATTTGTCTATGCCTGCATTTTATATGAACTGTACTAAGCATTTAAGAACTTAAAAATAACTGCTTTTAAAAGAGTTTGATGATGCATTTAGATGGTAAATGTCAGATAGTGAAATTTAGGAAATTACAAAGTTGAGTTCTTCTGACAGTCTTAACCCAGCCACTTTCCAAATATTTTCATGTCTATATTAAGCTGTTCTTTTTAGAGGCTGGGTAAATGTCATAACTGCAATCTTGGCTTGTTAACACTGTTAAAGATTTTATCATTCTGAAACTCTTTAGTATGAAAAGTACCAAAAGCTCACACTTTCCATTAAATCCAGGAGTAACTACACTAGATTCTCATAAAGTATCTTTACCACTGCATTATGAATATATTCATTTATAATGCTGATGATGTGATGTGAAGTAGCAAAGATCCCAGAGTAAAAAGATCTGGATCCACAGAACCACCAGAGGAAGGCTGACTAAAGAGGCAGAAATCCCTGCCCTGGGTGGTTGAGGAGTCCTCTCATATTACAGGGTTTAGGGAGAAGAGGACAAAGAAAAGAGACAGAAAGAGATGTGAGGGGACATATTTATGAACAAGATGCTCATCACAGTGCTATTTATAATAGCGCAAACCCGAAAACCACCTAAACATTTCCAGAAACTAGGGAAATGTTTGAATAGTTTAAGGGAAAGCACATAATGGAATATTCTTAGTCCCTATCAAATGGTGTTTTGAAGACTATTTTAAGACAGAGTATCCTCACAATATAACAGTAAGTAGGTACAAGTGGGGCCCAAGTTCTCTATATGGCATAATACTAATGTGGGGTGGAGTAGGCGAGGAGGGCCAGGGGATTACCAAAAAGAAAGTCTTTTTGGAAGGAAATACATTAAAAGATATTTTTATGTTTTCCAAATAATCTCAAATGTGGGCATTTATCTGTTTAGCTCTTGCTGTGCCCTTTTAATCTCAGTACCATGTCGCAAATTATGAGAAGATTTCAGCAATTATCTTTTTAAATATTACTTGGCCGGGCGCGGTGGCTCAACCCTGTAATCCCAGCACTTTGGGAGGCCGAGACGGGCGGATCACGAGGTCAGGAGATCGAGACCATCCTGGCTAACACGGTGAAACCCCGTCTCTACTAAAAAATACAAAAAACCAGCCGGGCGAGGTGGCGGGCGCCTGTAGTCCCAGCTACTCTGGAGGCTGAGGCAGGAGAATGGCGTAAACCCGGGAGGCGGAGCTTGCAGTGAGCTGAGATCCGGCCACTGCACTCCAGCCTGGGCGACAGAGCGAGACTCCGTCTCAAAAACAAAAAAAAAAGAAGAATGTTGGAGCCTCTTGGTCTCTTTCCAGTCTCTTACCTGTCTTTGTTTTTTTTTTTTCACTATTTTAACTCCTCATGTTGCATTCTCCCTGGGTCCTCAAGCTATTTTCTCTTTTGTCAATTTCCCCTTTGTTTTCATTCATTGATTTCTTATTTTAGAAAATATATTGTTTTCATTTCTGTGATTTCTAATTTTTTTGTATCAAATTTTGCTTTATTTCTGACTGTTTTTGTTTCAAAGTTTCTTAGTCTTTTATTGTGGGTGTTGGTTTTTTTTAAATCTCTCTGACAATCTCAGGCATTTACCTTAAAGTCATTGTCAGATTGCTGTACTTATTTTCTTTACAACTGGAGTGCATTTATCTCTTGGTTGTTGAATGTATCTTGGATTTGCTTTTCCTCATGTGTTTTAAGATTTTGGATTGCACTCTTATTTGGAGTGGGAGGGTTTTTTTCTTTGACTTTCTTTTGCTTGCTTTCTTCTCTCTTTGCTCTTTCCTCCTTAGCAGCTTTGCAGTGACCACCTGGACTCATAGTACCTTCAGTCCAGCATAAAATGTCCTTCTGTTATTTGATCAGGGTCCCACAAGCATCTATAGAGATATTCTGGCTCTTGAAGATGCAGTCAGAAAACCAGAAGAGGGCTTGATGTGGTTCCTGATGGCTCGCCATGTTTGATTCCATGGCCCCCATGGATATAGCAGTTGGCTATATCCATATAGCAGTTGGCTGCAGTATTTTTTAACCTCCCCTAATGAGGGTGGAGAATTTCATCTCTGCTACTGATTTCAGGAAGAATCCTAGCAATGGCACCCTTCAAATAGAACATATATGTTGGGCTCTGTGGCCTCACAGAAATGGAACTTCTGGCCATCTCTACATGCATCTGAACAAGAACTCAGGTGCCCTGTAGCTTCAGCCACACTTACTGCTTTCTGTTTCTACTTTGTTATCTATACATAAAAGATTGTGTGTGTGTGTGTGTGTGTGTGTGAGAGAGAGAGAGAGAGAGAGAGACAGAGACAGACAGATATGTTTGGTGGGAGAGATTTTCAAAGTATATAACTTAAATAAGAATCAAATTTATTGTAGAAACATAGGCACTTTACTTCTACAGTATAAATGGCACTTTCTCAAAGTAGGGATGAAAACTAGAGAGCAGCAGTTGTTTCCTCAAAAATAAAGACAATCATAAACATAAAAAAACACTCTTCAGGTTCCCGTTAAAAGAAGCAGCAAGCTAAAGATAAGGAAGATTTTTTTCCATCTTCAAAGTATGATTTGTCCAGAGACAAAAAGAAAAATATGGTCAGCTGATCTCTCCCAATGAGACAGAGTAAGCTGTCAAGTGCTTACCATCTGGTTCAGCTCCTAATGCAGATGGGCTGACAATAGTAATTTATGAAAGGTTTGAAAGCAACTTACCATTATTCAGAAATGATCATTAGAACACATTAACATTGGAATTTGCTCCCCTCCTCCAGCCCCAATTTACAACAAATGCAAAGATAAGGCAACTGCTTCCATACAGTAAATAGAACAGCCTATTCTTAAACCAAATTCTCTGCTCTTTGAGAAAACAAAAAAAAAGTAATTATTTTTCTTCCTCCTCCACTCCCCTCTATTGGCTGAATGAGTAAGGGAGAGAATGTTCTCATTTGGAGTTTCTAACAAATGCCTGAAGAAGCCTTCACAGTCTGTGATGCTTGGAAAATTCAAAGTCAACATCAGGAATAATCTGAGGTACCGCATGTTCACACTACAGACAGGCATCCTCTAATCCATTCTTACAGAGAGGGCCCAAAGGTCAATCAATATTTCCAATGCAAATCACAGAGCCACACACTGTTAGAGCTAGAAGTCTAGCCCATTGTTAGCCCCTCTCCCACCCAATCAGACTGCACATGGGCAGTGTTGCTTCCAAATCAGAACAAAGTGACAGGGCACCACGTTTTTCGTTCAACCAAGTTTCATCATTAGTTTAATAAGATTGCAAAGTAATAGGACTCATTTCTGGGAGACTGATGAGATTCTATTAATTTATTTTCAGTTCATGTAAGAATTGCTGGCAAAGAGTGGGGTCATACCTTTCCTTTGATCAGACCACCTGCCGTTCAAGTGCTGAGGAAACTGTCAATATGCATGCTATGCAGGTTTTAAAATGTTTTAGAACTTTCAAAAGAAAAGTCTGGTATCACCGTATAAAGTTTCTAATGGAAAAGGATGGAATCAGGGCTAAATGTAACCTGCAGATTAGGATGTCACTAAGAAGGAATAGAGAAAGCCCTAGGACTGGGAATGTGATGGGTATCTTCCAATTGGGAATCAGAGAAAAGGAACTGGTTACTGCCCAATCAGACAGAGATGACCAAGTTATAAGGGCATAGAGAGAGGGAAATGGGAACTGGCTATAGTAACCAAGATAAATGGAAACTTCTCTTCTCGAGAAAAGGATCTAAGCCACATGTGAGAATGGAGTACACACAGGATGGGCAGTGATGCACAGAATGACAAGGCAGTTCAGTTTGTCCCTCTAAAGCTTTAAATAGAAGGAAGTATCAAGCCAAACTACACATGATAAATTTGGTTTAACCTAACTATAAATGCCAAAGCATACCAAAGAAGAAATTGGGCAGTCTTTGGATAGCCTAAAACTTCTACAAGTGGCCAAAAGTGCAAGTCATCGTTGTTTAAAACTGCTGGACACTGTTACTATGACATTCCAAATACGGTAACTGTGCGTATGTTCTTCTCAATCTTTAAATCTATGTGTATTCTTCCCTTAAACAATGACCGGAGACTATTTTATTTTATTTGAAAATGGGCATTGATATTTGACTACTTAAAAGGCTATGTGTTCAGGGCTACAAGGGATATAAGAATAAATAGGACACCATTTATTTCCCTCAAAGAATTTACAACGCAATAGATACACGTAATAAGGCATAAATCACCACAAAATGAGACAGAATCTACAAGGTTACTGAAAAACAGAGAGAGATAGAGATATCCTATATGGTTGGTTGTGATTCACCTAAGTTGAAATTGTAGGTTCTTTAAAAAGCAACACTTTTATGGAAGGAATGCTTGGTTTGGTTCTGTTTACCTGTTTTTTGTGCTGGAGGGACCTTCAAGACAGGTTGTAATTTGAACAAGCTACCATGACCCTCTAGTGGCCACTTGGAAAACTGCAGCAGGCATTGCATTACCTGGAAAAGCCAGGTTTCAAAGGAGCATGTCAGCCAGGCCACCCCTGATTCTACGACAGCCAAGAACACTCAACTCAAGGCAAAGTGAAATTTTAGAGGAGAAAATACTCCCTACCCCAAGTCATGTGTCATAGACCCAGAAAAAGCACTATGAGGTGGCAGAATGTGAACTCTGAGATCAGATGTCAGCCATTTCAGATCTGGGCCAGTTACTGAGACTCTCTGTGTTCCTCAGTCTACTCATCTATGAAATGGGGATAACAATCCTACTCAGCTCATAGGGTTGTTATGAGGATTAGAAAAGAGACTACTTAAAACATTAAGAATGGTGCCTTATCACAGTAAGAGCTCAATGACTGTTTTTATTAGTTGTAGTTATGGCATTTTATGGTAAAAACTAAACCAATGTAATCTGTTTTTCCTTAAATTTCCTGAAGGTAAGATGTATAACTAATCATTAATTCAATAAAATTGTTAAGTATATTAAGTCTATCTATTCAGGTAGCAGAGAGACTTGACATTAAATCAAGTCTTTGCTACTTATTAGATGTGTGTCTCTAGGGCAAGTTATGTCACCTGTGAAGGCTCAGTTTCATTGGCTAAAAATTGAAGTTATTGCTGCTTTTCTGACACTTCACAAAGTTATTTTAAGGAGTCTATCAAATAATGCATCTATTGCACTTAACAAAGTGGCATGTTTGGTGCAAGAATGTATTAAATAGTAGCTATTATTATGACTATATGCAAATTTATAAGAAGTGTGCATCTATAATCTATATTTCCCATGACACTGTACAATCGAGTGATGCCATTTTAGAAAGAGAGTTCATTTTAGATTCAAATAGCCGAAGAGGAGGCTGGTCTTAGTGTGAGTGTTGAATTAGAGCATCATAATTAAGACAAAGTAGGGATTCAAGTGGGAAATTTGGGAGGGGGAGGAGATGCTAGAGCAAGTTCAGGTGAGAGTCAGAGAGTGGGTCTGAGTTCTGGTACTTCTGATACCTGAGACATCATGGCTAGGACTTATAGATAACTGCAAGAAGCCGGCTAACAGTCTTATTCTTTGGAGAAGGCCAGGGAATAAAGAGTAATGTGAACAGGAATCAAGAGGCTTGGCTGGAGCTGGTTACTGAGATCTAGTTTTCCCCAGGGAGTAGCCTATTCAGAATTTGGACTCCCCTCCAAGCTACAGCTTCTTGGGACCAGGGAGGCCTGTATTCTAAGTTTAGTTGGTAAAATAGCCCCTAACTGGAATGGACGCCAAGGGCATTTGGGGTGGGACCACAAGGGCAGCTCAGAGGTGGGAGTGGGCACCTTTTATCTTGGCTTTTCTTTCTTAATTGTATTAATCATTTCCAAATTCCTTTTATTTTAATAATGGCATTTTCTGCCACTTTCAGCTATATTTCTTCTCTATGTGTTTGCCCATTTCCTTTCACAACCTTTGTTCTCTGTACCTTCTTTCCACAATGCCCCTTATTCAATTTATTTTTCTCATTCCAGGTTTCCATATTCTGCAGAAAACTTGGAGCCTAAAGTATACAGGAAAACTGGGCTTTAAAATGCCTTTTGAGCAAACAATATTTCAAAGTCTAAAGCCTAGTCAAAATACAATTCATATTACCAATACACTGCTTTTGTAGAATTATGGAATTTAGTGTTATTAAGAACAATTTCTTAATGATAAATGAGAAAAATCTCCTGATGTCTTGATTATATTCTTCACTGTCTCTACGTATTAAAATGCAAAACTAAATGTTTAAAATGTAACATCTGTGAAACATTATGTGTCAGGAATAAGATTACTCATAGTGGTTTCATATTTTCCTCCAATTAAATGTATCTGAGACTCCTGTGGTCCACAAGACACACCTCAGCGTTTTCCAGCTCTGTAGTGGCCTCGTCATCACTCCAGTGAGGTTACTTTACCTCCCAGTCCTTTAGGATCTTGCCCTCATTTCATTACTAATTAAATTCATTTTTACAGAGTCATAAATTAATTATTTTGAGGTAAAATGACTGAAACCTGTACCTTATTCTGAGCTCTTTTTAAACTCTCGGTAATTAAATTTAAGGGCTATCATGTTAATCTTTATTAATACAGTATGCGAAGGAAATGACTGAGGGGAAATGAAATACATCAACTTCTTAAATAGTCTTAGGGATAGGTTGGGAAATTTAAAAGTGTTCATTCCATCAACAATATTAGGAAGCTTGTTAAGATGTCTTTGGACTGGAGGTAGGGTCCAACTCGAAGTTCATGCATTGTTTTAGAGGCATTTTCGTTGCAGGAACTCTCATGTCACTTTTCTTTGTCTCATGAGGCTAGCACAGGCACAAAAATGATAATGGGAGGCTTTGCTTCTTTTTTTTTTAATCAACAAGTATATTTGATTTCTAATTGTTGGTGGTAACTTGGTTTTCATCTAATGAATACAGCCTTGAGCATTCATAATCATTGAGAACAAGGACCTTAGTGTTATATAAATATTTTACACCATTGGATTAGTAAATGCTTTGTTAATTGGCTGATCCACATTTCTGTTCAAAGAGCATCTTTCGATAAATGAAGTTTTTAAATAACACCCTAAGGAAAAGTCGTGGTAAACACACTGTGGCTTTGCCATCAGGTTTTCAAAATATCCTACAGAAATATTAAAAAGTAAGCCTTTAGAAAAGAAGATTAGACCTTGTTGCAAAAACCCATAACTCACCTTTTCCCTCAGGACTGACTGACAAAACAAAAGAATATAATTTGTTTTTGCTTTCTGCTATACCGAGATGATAGCTACTTAACTTCTATTATCCTAAAGCTGATGCCTTTTACCAATGCCTACCTAACATGAAAGCAGATCTGTGTTCTATATTGGGGTAGAGTGAATTAACAGCTGGTTTGTTCTGTTCAGCTCTCAGGTGTCTGGCATCCACGAGATGATGGGGTGCATTAAGAGACGAGTGGATCATCTGACTGAACAGTGTTCAGCGCACAAGGAATATGCTCTTAAGAAACAACAACTAACAGCCTCAGTGGAGGGTTATCTGCAGAAGGTAGTTTCATCAACTAAAACTTAAACATCTAAGTTGGTGATAATAGATGGTATCGTAGGGCAGTATGTGGGCATGGTGGGAGGACAGGGGCATGTCTCCTTAGACTGCCCTTATGTTCCACATTGGGTCCTTTAATTGAACTAGACAGGGTTGTAATTCACTATTGTTCATCAACCATCCCTGACCCAGGTGGCCTGTCTGTGCCTCTGGCCTGAAGGTATATACACAAAGGCAGTTCCCGCTTTGCACAGTACTGTGTTAACTGAACCAAGTATTCTATGGAATAGAGTGGATCTTTCATGTGCATCGTTCTGAGCATGGTTCAAATATGCACAAGTTTCTGTTACCTTGGTACCATACCACACCAGGACTATAGATAGGTAGATAGATTGATATATAGACAGATAGCAAATATTATGAGTTTTAGGTTCTTCAAGGAATAAATTGCCATTGTTATTTTTTCTTGAACTAGACCAGTGCGAGGCAACAGTCATTCTGCATATAAACATACATGTGAAAATCCTCTCTGCGAAGTGAACATGATGGCTTCATATGGAAGAATTTTACTTCCTGTTTCCAAAGGGGAATAAAACGAAAGAGCTGCAATTTGACTAAATAAAAATATTATTTATCTTCACCAAAAACTAGTAATATCTCAATGGCATTGATGCTAATGAATCTTGCTGTAGAGGCTCGGTCTCAAATTTTCCACGATGTTTTCATTTGATACGATGGACTTATGTGCCTGAACTTACATGAATAGAGTTAGTACCCTTCACTGGAGAGGACATTAAATATCAATGTCTGTATTTAAATTGCCTCCTCACCTGTTAGTAATCAGAAACTTGGGAATTTTATCCTCGTTCTGGTGCCTGGGTTCGGGGAGTTTCCAAATATGGTGGCAGCTGTGGTGCTGCATCCCCTGGAGCTTGAGAACCAAGCTAATTTGGTGGTGGTGGAACAGTAGGACCTCAGCTGCTGCTACTTGTCCTATTGCCAATTCGGAGTCAATTTGAGTCTGAGGAGTATGGACTGGAGTTAGAGCAACGGGACAAAGCATGTAACTTGAATGGAACAGAGCCTTTCAAGGGTCATTTTAGTCAATGATTCATGTCCACTGAGGATCAAATCGTAGTCCTCCAAGCTCATCAATTAAATGTCCTAAGTATGCCCCTGTGTTTTACTATGACATGTCCAGGGTTTGGTGCTTCCCTAGAGTCCCTCTTCCCAAAATACTGCAATGCTCATGCTCTGGATCTTGCCTTTAAAATGTGCCTGTAAATTGGGTCCCATTCCACTTACAGATAAATTCATCTCTGTTGATGTGTTAGCAAGTGCATTATCCTTCATAGGTAATATAGGTAAATTCTTAGAGGATGGGGATGATTGCTTATATCTCACAGTTGCTAATAAAAGAAATACCTTTCCACATATAACCTTTGTTGGTGGGCCACAAGTATTACCTCCTGTGAAGAGCAGCATGATTAAAATATGAAATTCTGAATATTTAAAACTATATTAGATTAATATTGGTAAAATATATTTCAAGTATAACGAGAATCTATAAAATAATATTTATCTTCCTGACATATATGTGTACATATATGCAAAATATATTACTAAGACTGCCATATATTATTCACTCCTAAAGGTGGAAATGTCAATTCAGAAAATCAGTCCAGTACTTTCTAATGCAATGAATGTCGGTTCCACCTGTTCTGAATCAGAGAAGATTTTGAATAAATATCTGGAACTAGATATCCAAGCTAAGGTAAGTAAAATGAGAATGATTATTATGGCTATAATTTTGTAAATATAATTTTTAAATTTTTTGATAGCTATAAACTTAATCCTAGCACCCTTGAGGTTTACAATTCTAAATTCGTATGTAGCGCACAATGACTTAAAAACTCATATTCTTACATGTCTAAATTATATTTATATGTGCATTTATTAGGACATTTGGGCTCACTGAAAGTCAGCATTACAGCTGGGTATTGGTCATTTGGTTCCCTTTCTTGCCTGGGTGGTTTCTCAAAAAAAAAGCTTTTTTTTGGGGGTGACAGAGGAGGCAGGGACAGTGCTTCTCTGACTATTGGCAATTTTTTCTGCAGGAGCAAGTTACCAAAAAATTACCAGAAGCAACGTGCATTATTGCAAGATTCCAAGGATATAAATTAAAACAACCTTGTTTGCTTACCTAACACTCAGAGACAGAAAGTGCCGCACCCCCATCATAGCACCTTCTCCAGCTCCCCTCCTACCCGTTTCACGTGGCACTTAGCTCCAAACCTGCCCTGAAGTTTCTGTCTGCTCCAGCAAAGTTTAAGGAACCTAAGTCAAGTGCCCTCCTCTGGTTCTCCCAGGTCTGCAGGAAGAGCCCTGTGACTCCAGTTCTCAGCAGAAGAGCCTCCTTCATGGACTGTGTCCCCACCGGAAACTCACAAACACACCAATTTTTTGTTCAATGGGGTATTTTTAATTTATTATTTAGAATACTTAAAGCTTATGTCCAAACTCAATTTCATTTTTTAATGTTAAACATTTTAGAAATGGGAAGGAGATTACAAGGGAAGAAATTCCCCACTTCTCTCCTTCCCACAGTGCTATCATGAAGCAGGGCCTGTAAATTAAAATTGCCTTCATTCAATGGAGTACTTGGGAAGCATATTAATCACAAGTAGGGAAGCAATCTGTCATTGCTGCAGAGGTTTTTTCTTTCCTTTTGCTTGGTTTTTAGGTTGTTCTCACATGAAATTTTACATGGCTCTTTCTATGACATGCGTAATCGTCATGGCTACAATTTCTATTCATCCATTTAATCAGTGGTTGGAGTTCACATAACAGAAATTACACTCAGAAGAAAACATAGGAGAACATCCCTGAGCAAGTCAAAGTCACTGATTTTTTAGGTTATTTAGGCCTGATATGTGATATTTTCCCTACTAGCCCTTCTAGATAGAGATTTAAATAAGACTGCACTATCGATATGTCGTCTTTTTGTAAACTAAAAACTAATGAATAAGTTTTGTAAATTTGCCATCTCTTATGTAATAAAATTACTTTAGGAATTTGCTAGAGGTATTGTTAAATTTCAAATAGCAATCTCATGTATAATTAATTCATTTAAATTATTTAAAACATTTTTAACCTTTCATACCAAACAACCTTTCTTTTATCTGTGACACAGAAAATAGAGTGCTCAAAATAAATATAGCTGATAGAACCAAGAATAATTTGTGATGATTTTCATTCTAAAGTGCCCTTCTTTTTTTTTTTTTTTTTTTGTCTTTTGGAAGTTGTGTCTTTCTTTATTGAGGAGATTCTTGGTATAAGTTCAATTAGTAATCATAATTGATGGATATGCAGAAGATAATGAAATGTGAATGTTCATGATTCCCCTGTCAGTTTCTGACCTCCAGTGCTTTGATTTTACAGGAGACATCACATGAATTAGAAGCAGCTGCAAAAACCATGATGGAGAAAAACGAATTTGAATCTGATAAAATGGTATCACTTTCCTCTAAAGCTAGATGGCTAGCAGAAGAATTAAACCTATTTGGCCAAAGCATTGACTACAGATCACAAGTCCTGCAAACTTACGTGGCATTTCTGAAGTCATCAGAGGAGGTATGGTACTATGTGTTAACCTTCTTCAGCAAGGTGGCCACTGCCCATGTCCTTGCTTTCTGTGGGCATATATGCTCTGCCTTGGTGGGTAGTTCCATGTCCTCTACCCCTGTGCATGGGCTCACTTATAGGCCCTGTATTCTTGTAAACCAAAGAGTGATTGCAGCAGTTCTCAATCTGTAAAGGTTTATTTAGCCAAGGTTGACATGTGCCTGGGAAAAAATAAAAATCCCAGGAGCACCTGTGACCTGTGCTTTTTCCAAAGGGGGTTTGGGGAACTTCAGTATTTAAAGGAGAAAGGGCAAGCACAAGGAAAACAAAAAGGAGGGAGGATAGGCAGTGAGGCAGCTGGTTACATTCTTGTGAGGCTCTGATTAGCCTCAGCAAGTCTATATTGTACATGTGAAAACCTACACTTTTACATGGGGAAAAAGTAAATTATGCATTGTTGCACACCCAATAAATCTACATTTTACGTAAGATAAAGTAAACATGTGAAAAGAGGGAGTAGAGTCTATGACATAAAGCTGTAAAATTACAGTTATCTGTTTGGAAACAAAAGCAAAGTAGTTTTTGTGTGTGTGACCCAGTTCCCAAGCTTAACCTTCAGTTGGGCATAGTGAGTTTGGGGTTCTGAGATTCTGTTTATTTGTTTTTTGTTTTTTGTTTTTTCACATTCTTCAAGGCACCATACAAAGGCTCAAAAAATAAGTTGTTTTATTAAAAACATACAAATTTGTATGTGTGGATAGTGTGGTGTATGCACAAATAAACAAACTGGTTATATTGGAATAATTTTTACTACATCCCACAAATATTTACAATATCCTAAACAGACAACAAAAGTATTTCAAAATAGTCATCTTCTAAACCATGGATCTTTTTGAATACCTTAGCAGTTAGTGTGGTTCATTTGAAATACACAGAATTGGAAAATACAGGCTACTGGGTTCAGTCTCAAATCTGCCTTGTATGATGTGTCTTCCTATGTTACCCCTCAGAATTTCTTCTGAGGCCTTATTTTGTCTGGTTATACTAGACAACCTCTAATATTCCCTCTAGTACACTAGGTTCCATCTCAAAGGTCATTGCTTCTTGAAGCTGGCATCAGTAATAGAAAAGCCCTAGAGTCCCACTTTATTTAACCCCTATCCTAGTAACCCCCATGCAAATATAGATCACTCTCCTCTTCAGGCAGAGAGGTGCTGGTTTAGTGGGAGGCAGAGCCAGCAGGGTTCACTCAAGGGTGGAGCCAACCCAAGACAAGTATGTGCTTGATTTTTTCCTCTTCTTACCTCCACCTTCTCAACACCTTCCTTCTTAACTCTCACCACCACCATCCTGCCGTCACACCTCTCCTCTGTCCAAGTCCTTTATAATATTCTCAGTTCACCACTGCATCCTTTTCTACATTTTTACTCAACTGTTTGTCCCTTCTGACTTTTTAGCTTTTTCTCTTTATTTTTCTTTTTTCTTCATTTTTGATTTTTGTGCATACATAGGTATATATATTTATGAGATGACTGGATGCAGGCATGCAATGTGTAATAATCACATCATGGAGAATGGTGTACCCATCCCCTCGAGCGTTTATCCTTCGTGTTCTTTTTAGTTCTTGACCCTAAACTCTCATGGTTTGGCAAGTTCCAAACTATTCCCTACTGACAGAATTATCTTGTTGATGAATATTATAATGCAGTACGTGAAATGGTAGAGAAGCTACAAAGAAGTGCTTGCCTTCTGTATCTTCATTGCCAAAAATGAACCTCCTCAGCCTTCAGTTAAGCATCCACTTTGATCCACTCTGGCCTTTGGACCAGAAGGCTTAGCTTTGCAAACAACAATTTAATCAGAACATTCTAGCTTCCTGCTTTCTGTTTTCTGCTAAATCTGATTTTCTACCTGGCAGAGGCTTCCATCCTTCCAGTCCTGGCGATGCTCCCCGTACATTACTTCACTCCTCCTCTGGCTTTCCTTTCTTCCTCACTAGCTAATGGTTACTCATTTCCTTTCCATTCTCCATCCCCTCAACTCCCTGCCCTCCACCCTGACTAACCCTGCCAACTCCCAATACGAGATCAATCCAATAGTCTGTTTACTCAGCCTTTCTTTCCAAGCTTCCAGACACTCCAGTGGAAAATCATACAATTGTGCTGATTGGCCCCATTACAAATGCACGAGCCTCTGACTCAGCTGGGTCTCCCATACGCTCCCTAGTTGGTGCCCATTTGGTAGCAATTCTCAAGCATGTTACCTTAGTTTCTATCTCTAAATCTCATCCAATGTTCTTAACTTATATGTCACTGAAAAAAAAAAAATGAAGCCATTGACAATAATGGCCTTGACTTCCAAACTTGTTGACATATTCACCCGTCTTCCATGAGTTCCAATAAACAAAAGTCTTTGCTCCTGTCCAGCACAAATCTATGATTAGTCTTTTCCTGAATATTCCTACATCCTTCAGCATCTAGCTCCAGCAATCATCTTCTAATTTTATTTTTTTAATTTTATTATTATTATTTATTATTATTTTGAGATGGAGTTTCACTCTCGTTGTCCAGGCTGCAGTGCAATGGCGCAATTATGCCTCACTGCAACCTCCACCTCCTGGATTCAAGCGATTCTCCTGCTTCAGCCAGGAGTAGCTGGGATTACAGGCATGCGCTGCCACACCCAGCTAATTTTTGTATTTTTAGTAGAGAAGGGTTTCTCCATGTTGGTCAGGCTGGTCTCGAACTCCCGACCTCAGGTGATCTGCCCGCCTTGGCCTTTCAAAGTGCTGGGATTATGGTGTGAGTTACCACATCCGGCCATCCTCTGATTTTTAAAAGGTTTCTTTTCCATTGCTTCTTTCCCTTTGTTCTAAAGTTATGTCCATATAGTCTTGCCCTCACCAAGGCTACCACTCCATCATTTTATTTTTCTTCAAATGTAGACCTTTTTTTTTTTTTGTGAGACAGGATCTCCCTCTGTCACCCAGGCTGGAGTGCAGTGGCGTGATCACAGCTCACTGCAGCCTCAACTTTCTCAGGCTCAGGTGATCTTCCCACCTCAGCCTCCCATGTAGCTGGGACTACAGGTATGTGCCACCAAGCCCAGCTATTTTTTTGTTTTTTTTGTTTTTTTTTTTGTAGAAATGGGGTTTCTTCCTGATGCCCAGGCTCAAATTTGGACTCTTGAAATGGGAAGAAGATATTCCTCACCTCTACTTGCTCATCCTGTCCTTGTCCTACTGCAATTCGCTTTATTCCTGTCTCAACCCTTCCACTTGCCACCTCTTCACTCCATTAAAAACATTCTTTTAAGCTACCTACTGGTTGACAAATGAAATAGTATATTTTCAGTCTTCATCCTGCTTAATCTTTCTGCAGCATTTATTTGACCCAGTTACCCACTCTCACCTCCTTTGGGTTTTTTTTTTTAATAACAGATTTACTGAGGTATAATTTACGTAGCATGAAACTCACATATTTCATAATGCCGTGATTTTTCCTATATTTATAGAATCATGCAACCAACATAGCACTCCAGTTTTAGTGTATGTCCATCATCCCCAGAAGAGCACTGGCATACATTTTTAGGCAGTCCTGGCTCCCACCCCCAGCCTCAGGCAAGCACTGATCTACTTTCTGTCTCTCTAGGTTTGCCTTTGCTGAATATTTCACCTAAGTGGAATCATCCTATCTACTTCTTTGTCTGTTCCTTGTCCTTTCTCCTAGTTCATTTTTCTTTTTTGTTCTTAAAGCATGGTGGGTCATAGAGTTCTTGCATGTGCCCTCTCTTTTGCACATTGTACCCACTTTTTTTTACAAAAACCACATTCCCACCTATGGTTTCTTCACCAATAACTCAAAAGTGGTTCCTGAGCCCCAACTCTCCTGAGCTGTAAACCGATGCTTTCAGTTAGCTATGTATCCTGTAGGCTCCTCCAACTCAGCAAAACACAGCTGGTGTCTTTTCCTCAAATATGCTTTTCCTTCTGTATTTTGGCATTGGGTTAATGACTCCACCATCCTTTCAGGAATGCTATTTAGAAGCTTCTATGTCTCTTTCAATCACTTTCTCAGTGAGCATTTATTTTGTACTAGGTACTGTGCTTTTCATTCCTGATTTTGTTTAATCCTTATAGCACCCTATGTTTTAGTTACTAAGATCTCCATTTTGTAAATATGGGAAACTGAGGCTCTGAAGGATGAGGTATGCAAGATCAAGCACTAGCAAACGTCAAAGCTGAAGTTTAATCCCAAATTATTTCCTTTTTGTTTTTCCTATTTCAAAGGCCGTGCTCTTCCATATCTGTTTATTGAGCCAACCTAAAAGATTTCTGAACTCCCCTTTCTCTGCACTTGCACCATCACTTCCTTGGTTCAGGCTGGCATCATCTCTTATCCAGCTTAATGATGTCATCTTCTGCCTGCTCAGTTTGCCTCCTGTATTTACCCCTTCACACTCCCCTTCTCATTGTAGTCAAAACAAAAGTCATTCTAAGGCAAATCTGATCACATTACCTCCTGAAATTCAGGTAATTTGACAAGTGTAATAAAGCAAGTTGCAAATAACTTTTGCCAAAAATGAATAAAATCTCCCATTGAGTCACCTAAATCAACTGGTACAGAGTTAAGGGAACTTCTATAATAATATGGTTCTCATTTGCATTCAAGGAGGCTTTTTTGAGCAGTTAGAAAAGAAGGATGAATTAAAGTTTGTGTTTTGAGAATTGCACATAACTGACTGCCCATAATATTGACACCCAGCCTATAATGGATGATCTTATTGAAGCCCTGATGATTGCCATGCTGATTTCCGAGTCATCTATCAGTGGTTTCAACCTAATCAGAATGTATCTCAATTATGTTGGTTACAGTAGGAAGCAGGTTGAAACTTGCTGGCCAGCTTTATCCCAGCACAAATATCCCTCCGTCTCTTATCTTACCATTCAGCTTGTGCAACCTCTACTTCACTCACACTAAGATCATGTATTGTCCCCTGAACCAGTGAGTGCCTTCACAGCTAGTGTTTCACACTTTTACACAAGTTATCCCTCCCATCCGGGATCACCTTTGATGCCTTCTCACCCTGGACAATTACTCAAGACACAGATCAAATGTCACTTCCTTTGGGAAGTGCTTCCCTATTTACTCCATATAGAGTTGGTGGTCTCTCCTCAGTGTGCCCATAATATTGTCTATATATGTGTCTCTGTGTCATAATAATTTGATTATGGCTCTCTTTCTCCTAGAACTATCTTTGAATACCCCCCAAAATAGTTAATTATTACTAGGGCATCTTAGAAGGCTCCATGGAGGAAGTGGCATTTTAACTGCTCATGAAGGATAAATAAGAGAAGAAAACTGAGGAAAGATCATTCTGGGCTGAGGGAACAAGCATCAGCAAAACGTAGGGGCGTGTATAAGTGGAATATGGAAATGAGGCGAGAGCTTCTGTCTCTGAGAGCTATTTGCAGGCTCTCCTATCAAGTTCAGTTAAATCAAGAACAATGTTAAAATCTTTAAAACATAGTGACTAACCATTGCCTGAAATTTCTTACCGTGTTTAGACTGGGAGTTACGAGCTATTTAACTCTAGTCCCGTCAGGCATTGATGTTACTGAAAATGCATACAAACTTGTGTCAAATAATTTCTACTATTTCTATATCATCCAATTACATATTAATCTGTAGGTCTACAGACACATTTGATTTTATATAAACTCTGCTCAAGGAGAGTGATTTAAAATGATCTAATATTGCTTACATTGGTTAGCAAATGAGAAAATATAATTCCAGGGAAGCATAGTAATGTACCTTAATAAGAGATTAGCTCATGGAGGCAGTTTAATATTAATACTTTGGCAGAAAATTAAGAATTATTTATACTTTTTTTATTCTGGTTTATTGCTGATTAGAAGTAAATCGTGATTTGCTAATTACTAATCATCTTTCACTGGCCTATATTTCTTACTTATTTATATTATCTGATTCTATGTATGCATCTTTCTTCTGAATTATGAAACTTGGCTTTAAATGAAACCACCCAAGTCTTTGACATAAATTGTCCCAAATTGAAAAACATATAAACACAGAATTTATAAATATGATGTTTATATAATTAGTTTTTATGCTTAATAAACCTGTCAGCTCAGTGTTCTGCCCAAACAATCAACAATCCAAATAGATTTTTATATCTTTTCAATAAGTTGAAAACATTCAATAATTATTTTAAAAATTCTGAAAATGGGCTGGGGTTGGTAGCTAATGCCTGTAATCTCAGCACTTTGAGAGGCCAAGACAGGAGGATCTCTTGAGCCCAGAAGTCCGAGACCAACCTGGGCAACATAGCAAGACCTCATCTCTACAAAAACGAAAAAAACAACAAAAAAAATTAGCCAGGCCTAGTGTCGAGTGCCTATAGTCTGTAGTTTTTAACTATTAATACTTGGAGGATGAGGAGGGAGGATCGCTTGACCCCAAGAGATTGAGGCTGCAGTGAGCTATGATCGTGCCACTGCACTCTTAGCCTGTGTGACAGAGCAAAGGACCTTATCTCTAAAAATAAATAAATAAATAAAATGTTTAAAAATTAAAAATTCAGAAAATGTAGTTTTAGGTTTTATATAGGCTTTTATTGGAATCTACTGTTCTTTTTCTTTAAAAAAATGTGTTTAAGTGTTCTTAACTCTCTTTTTCTTTTTTAGGTAGAGATGCAGTTTCAGAGCTTAAAAGAATTTTATGAAACCAAAATGCCTCAGAAGGAGCAGGATGATGCTAAAGCCAAGCCTTGTTCTGACTCGATTGAGAAGCAGTGGCCGCTATTTTTAAAGAAGGGTTTTGTAACACAAGATCTAGGGCTTGAGTTCCTTAATTTAATAAACATGGTAAGAATGACATTAAATGGATCACACCTTCTGCAAGGATTACTCATCAAAGTCAAAATAATAATTTCAAAGGTTCAGCTGTCTATTAATCAGCAGTTCTCTCCTAGGAAGTTCTCATTAGCTTCATTCAACCTAGACCAGTCCCGAAGCCCAATATTTAAATGCTTACTTGGCCTAGAACTTTGGTTAGTTTATAACAGGAAGGTTGTTTTAACTATTAAGAAGAAAGAGTGACTGTAATCCAAATGCAACATTGTTATTATTAAATAGAGTCCGCAGAAGTCCACCCAAAAGTTCTGTTATGTTGAAAGCATGCAACAAGGTCCTTTCAAAATTTCTAGGGGCTAAAGACAACTTCTAAGATGAATCTTCTTTTGAAGAGTTTCTTACCTTAGCAGATCTTTTTGTTGTAAAGGTCGGTTGCATTTAGAAAAATATCCTAACCTTTAGCTGTCTTGAATTATGTCTGTAAAATATTCTAGAATCCTTATATCCACCCATAACCGATATAAAATTCCCTATAGGATACTTAATAGATGCTTAGTCCACTTCTCTTTCAATACCTCAAGTATTTTCCTAATGAAACTGCTCATTTCATTGTTGGAGAATGCCAGCGGCTAGAAAACTTTTTTTTTTTTTAATGTTAAATATATCTGTTTCCATATCTACTCCTAATCTTCTGTAGCTACACAGGGACAAAAAGTATTCATATTTAATTTCTCTTATATATGAAAGTCCTTCCAACATTAAAAACAGTTGCTATGTCTGAGTGTTTTCTGCAGCATTAAAAATCCTTTCCATCATTTATGAAGGAGCTTTATTTTTCTTTCTATGCTGATCCTCCCTTCTCAGGATTTTCTATGGTTTGTCGAGATCATTCATTACATGTAACCAAAGAGTGAACTACAGGTGCAACACAGAGTACAATAAACTGGACATTATTATTTACTAATGAGACCTACAATTATGCTAACGTTTTTAGCAGTAGTTTCACTTTGCTGGTACATATTAAGCTTGTGATAAAACAAAACTCTCATAATATTTTTATTGCAGCTTCTGTCAAACCATGTCTCTCCCATATTATACCTGTATCAGCCATTTACCTTTTTTATACAAATGTGAGTTTTTATATATTTTCTTATTTAATTTTATTTTGTTATTCTTCACACATGATCCCATCTTGCTAAACTAATTTGAACCTATCTA